>NC_072776.1:8731168-8853668 GCF_022539595.1 Amphiprion ocellaris | reverse complement strand
ACAAGGCTGACCACTACTAAATTAGGATAATGTCAATAGCAGGCAACAACTGATGAAAATTAAACTATAAGACAAACCCAACTAAAAAAAACGACAACTTAAAAATAAGCCTGTTGCACAACAGAAGGATTATTAAAATGAACACTTCATTGTCACATTAAACTGAATGACATCAGTATTGCCCACATATTTACAACAGGTTTCCAAGTGGTGTTATGGTCAGGGAAACATCTGGGGTTTTCACTATATCATCAGTCTTCTCAAGCATCCATTCAAATATTAAATATTTGCAAAACTTCTCTTATGCACAGAATCCAACAGGTCTTCAAATTGTTGTCAGATTCAAGTAGAGCTGTTGGAAAAAGTCATTTTGAATTATCGTATTTCTAGCATAGTATAGTATTCCCTATAACTTCTGATAAAAATTCACTCATCCAGTGTATGGTACGGAGCTTAATACAACATGCTGGCTGCTTGTGCTCATCTATACTACGACTCACAATGTTTTTCAGTAAGTTTCTCTAAGGAAAAAAAGGGCATTGGCAGGAGGTTTTGATGTTGCACTTCTGTGAAATCCTGAAATCATCAAACAATTAGCAGAAGGTATTAGAGCAAAAGAAAGTTTTTAAGTAAGAACAGTGACTGCCATGATTTTGTGAAAACTCCATTCATTTCATTCACCACTCAGAATTAAATCAACTAACATTAACTGACATTCGATATTTATATTTGAGCGACACTGATTTTGTCTTTGACAATGGAACTTGTGCGGTCTACAGCAGAAAAAAAAAAGTTCCTGCAGAGCACAAATAAATCAGAAAGAAACAAGCACATGCCTTATGAAATATGAGCCGACCAAGACAAAACTGCACAAAAAATGATTTTGGAAAAAAAAAAAGGATGACTTAATAAAACTAGGATTTTTAAAAAATGGACACATTGAGTTACTTACACTATAGGCCTATTAGTAGATGGGACTTGGGTAATAACAGAGCTAGATGTTGGCGATGGGAGAGCTTGCTGTATTACAACATTAGCCTCTGAGGTTGCTAGAAGTACATTGGGAACTTGGAGGGATGCAGGATGGACTATAGTGGATGTTGGCAGTGAGGCTGGCTGCAAAGATAAGTCCTGGAAACATCATACAAGACCTTAGCTGTAATAAGTGTTTAACAAAGACCAGATTACTTGATTATTGCTATTTAATTCTATCCAGAAAATTAGGAATAGGAGTATATATGCGAAATATAATAATCAAAGTAGATTAAAATGACTAAAAACTCCAAATAATTCAAAGATGACTATTCATACCAGTGGATCTTCAAATTCTAGAGCACATTACTGACCACAGAAACAGGAGAACAATCGTCTTCACAGCCTTGTAATCGTTCAGTGATTAGCAAAGGCAGCTTTTTAAAAAATGTTTACCTTGTCATCATTTGTAGTAGACTCGGGGTGAGGCAGAGGACTATCTCGATGTGCCTCTATAGTTGTGGGCTCCTCAATTTTGTTGCGTATGATTGGTGTCGCAAGAGGTGACAAATCCAGGGGTAACTATCGAACGGCAAGAAACAGATCAGCAAAGAACCGAACATAAACATGTCAGATGATCTACTGATGGGTTTAACGGTGACAACAACCTTTTTAATGTCATCTTCAGTCGCTTTTTTGAAGTCATGGTCGAACGGACTCGCAAGTTCATTGAAGAGCCCGACCTCCTCGCAGTTCTTCAAAAAGCGGGTGGGTGTGGGGGTTTGGTCTGAGACGGAGGAAAAAGTCAGTACAGTGAACATCAATCACATCTACACATCCAAACCTGAGCAACACTCACCAGCAATGATAACACTGTCATTCCTTGCTGGGCCAAACTTCAACGTCATCTCATGTTTGTGTTTGTGGACGGCCAAGTGGTCTTCATTTGTGAATCTCTATGTAAGACCAAACACATAATACATGAATGAGATATGATCTAGAGGGATGGAATCTAAAAAAAAATCATTATTTTTAAAGTATTTAATAAGGTACAGCAACTAGACTTCTACTTATTCCATTCAAATTCTATTCAAATATCTTTAGTCACTGACTCAACTCTGCTAAAGACATGTTGCCTGTTGAAATGGTACTTCCTGAACCTTATTAAAAACTTTAACAGCGCAAAGTGTTTCTTAAACTGTGTCTACCACAGACGTTTTAGTAAGAGTAGACTAAATCACAGAAACAACTATAATGACACATAACTCAGCAAAACCACAAACAATAGACTTAATAACTGTGAAGGTGAGTAAACATCAGTATAAATGAGTTTCACCAAAGACTAAACACTGAACTTCTTGAAGGTAAGATTTAACTGTTGTATGACAATTCATTTGCTAAATTTGCATTTACCTGGAAACTAAGTGTACACAAAGAAGACTAAAACTAATGACAAAATGGTCTTGTCCTCAACATTTTGGGGATCTGAATAACAGTCTCTATATTGTAAGTTAAGTCATATACAGTGAGTTTTTAGACTAATACTTTTTTGAACTGAGAGCATGTAACTTTTATGTGTTTTAGCTCATAAAAACAAACCAAAAAAATGTATTAAATATACAAGAATTGTTGTACAAAATCTACACCATTTGAGGACCACAATGTAGGGGGAACCCTACCATGAACAAAAATGTCAACATGATTAAAATATTACAACAAAAAATACAACAAGTGAATTTGTCGATCTTGGCAGAACCTCAGCATGACCAACTTGGCATAGTAAGACATTATCTTAGGGCCCTATTATTAATACATCTTGTTGTGCTGTCTTCTATACTTGTTATAAAACTAACTGTAACACCAAACCATATATTTAAATTTTTATTCAGCTCATATGGAGCATTTTTCAGGTTCTCTACAAAATCGAATGCGTGCATTGAAGTTAATAGATCACGTAGTATTTTTTTGGTCAATCAAGTTCTATCTATAGGCACAAAAATAAAACGTTTTATAACAAAATTACATATATGATAACAGAGAGGACTTACCTGTCCACATCCAGGAGCAGTACATTGGAAAGGTTTATCATCACTCATATTAAGGAATTCCTGTTACCTCACCCTGAAATAAAACAAAGTTAAATATCAGAAGTATAAATGTGCATCACTGTGTGTGTCAGGGTTGTTTATACAACTGACTGCTGGTCCATCAAGGTGCACAGTAACCGTTATGACTATAGCAAAAAATTTATTTCAGCACATGTAAGAGGCTGATAATAATGTCGAAGTAGCAGCTGGTTGGAGTAGCACAATAAAAGTGAACGTCCTGAGAAAAGACAGCCGGAAATTTAGACAAAGCCTATCGATGCAGGGCGGCTGCTGTGGTTGTTTACACCTCAGTGTCATCACACAAGACGGTCCTCGGTTCATTTATTTTGGTGGAAACACGCGACTGAGCCGGACATCCACAGCCATTCTCTGCTAGCTCTTTTAGCTCCCAGCTTCTGAGCTGTAAATACAACTACTGCTTCACGAAAAGGCTTCAAAAACAAACACCTACGACGTTACTACACAGAGTTAACGATCATCTGTTTCCAGTCGCTTCCATGGAATAGCCTGAGCCCTGCGTTAACATACAACCGTCGCCATATTAGCACCTAAATATCACTGTAAACAGAGGACATGTCAACGTTTATTTCGAGGCCGCTTCTTTGTAACGGACCACCATTACCTAATGGTCCCAGAAATTATGTCGTTTACCACAGGTTTGTAGCCATTCGCTTTCAGTTTATGCGGTCACTTACCCCTCAGCCACAACCCTTGATGTCCAAAATCCCACGGCTGAACCAAAGTATCGCGAGAAAAGCATAGGCCACTTCCGTAAACGTCACACTCAGGCAGCACCATCGGTAGAGTGAATGACGGAGCCAGCCAGATCCTTGTTTTTTAAAAATCATTTCCCCTCAAAAATTAGTTTTAGAACCTTTATGTGCGGATAGATTTATACTATACCTGTTTTAATGGATATAAAAATACACATCTTTCTACATTATATAGGTTTCTGCTCTGCTTGTTTAAAAAAAAATCACTTGTAAATACTTCCACTTACTGAAAGTCTCCTTTACTGAAATGTGTTTCAAGTGTATATTCAGGAGGTAAAAACAAGACCTTGTGTAAGTTGCAAATTATGGTCACACTGCACCTTAAATCTTTTGAATAATTTAAATATCTGTATTTCATTTGAATACTGCTTTAGCTGTCTAACATTTTAATATTAGCTTCCCTTATTAGTTATAGAACAATATAATCCATTTTGTTTTTATCTTCTGTATTTGTACCCGGAATTTCTATTTGAATATTAAAAATTTACCAGTAATACATTTGCGTTAATATTCTACCCAGTGTCTTCAACTAACTCAGCTATAAAAGGTTACTTTTACCTAGCAATCAGTCTTTCATCACCAAGTTTAGGGATGCAACACCCTACTGATATCTTTCAAGGATTTTCAGGGAAGTAAACCATCCACTCATAAAAGTTCAAGTGCCTATCAGCAGTTCTCTAAACTTAAGGTAGTATAATTGAATGTTAATTTTTTTTTCCTGCCAAGCCAAAGTCTAAAAATATGCAATTAGACAAAAAGATGATCCTCACTGCAACTACTGGACCTCATTGTTTAACAAGTGTCTAAAGTAATTATTACAAGTGAAACTTTTTGAATTAATTTGCTGCTTCAGCTTCAACCTAGCTCAGCTAACAAAGGCAGCTTGGATCACAAATATCCAGTGAGTAGATTTTTCAGCTTTTGAAAGCTTGTAGGGACTTTCGCAATGCAACAAAGTCAAAACCCATCATTTAGCTTAATTAAATCATCTATATTTATTCAGTGGCATTTACAAAAGCAAGCACTCACTTGCTGCCTAATTACAGTACTATTTAATCGCCGCTGAACCAAAAACCCATTGAGGTGGACCCTATAAAGCTTGTATGTTATGCTCTGAAAAAAAACAAGGCTGAGTCATGTCACGTCTAAGCAGCAGTTTCACAGAAAAGATGACATTCATGAAAGCCAACTGCTTCCTGTTGTGTTAGCATGACATTCCAGACATAAAAGTTGCTGCCATTGGTAAATAGTCAAATACATGTATTTTAATTACGTAATTTCTTACATTTGTACAATACATGTTTTGCTTATTTCGACAGTGTCTGAAAGACTTGAAAATGTACATGTCCATGACACCAACACGGAACAATTTTGGTAGCCACAATAAAATATGTAGTCACATCTGTAATGAAAGAGTTGTTTGACAGCAGAGTTTTACATAGCAAACAGGATAAGGAAAGCAACCATCAAACAGAACAGTCCCATGGCTTCAGACAGGGCAAATCCCAGGATGGCATATGAGAACAGCTGCTGCTTCAGAGATGGGTTCCTGCAAACAAGAAGAAGCTGTCAGTGCATCTAGAGAATGCAAAAAAAAATCTATCAATTATGTAAAATTATGTATGTTGAAAGACAAAAACAAACCTAGCATAGCCGATGATGAGACTTCCGAACACTGTGCCAATTCCAGCACCGGATCCAGCTACTCCGACTGTGGCGGCTCCAGCGCCGATGAACTTGGCGGCGGTGTCGATGTCCCTGCTGACAGCACTGGTCTGGATGCCTCTCAGTGTGACCTGGCTGAGGGGGCTCTGTGGCATAAGAGCAACACTGCTCTGTAGCAAGAAAAGACAAAGAGAGGTAAATGTCCACCTCTAAAAAAAAATGTAACATCCAAAGACGCCGTCAGCTGACATCCAAAATAGTGAGGCAAAAACCAGTATGAGTGACAGTTTGGCTTTTCATGGCAATCCCACCGTATTCAAATGATGTATCTGAAAAGCGAATAAACTGATAAGGAGTTAAAATCTTTAAAATCTAAATACTTTAGATCCAAGTCCTTATGGTTGTGGATTACCAAGCGCTAACAGAAAATGGAATGTTAGCGTCAAAACATTTGTGACAGTGTTGACTTTCAACAACTTGTAAAGATAACTGCACAAATCATTTGGTCCAAATTAGCTTAAAAGAAAAAAAATGCTGCAGTCCTTGTAGAGAGGTTGCAGGTTGTCTTCTTACCTCTGTTTTGACATCAGGCCTGGACAGCACAGAGGCAGACAGGGGTCTGTAAAGAGCCCGGGAACCAGCACGGACCTGTAGCAGCACAGACACCATAGGAGGACAAATTTAATCACGACATGCTTAAGACATAAAACACACTGTATTATTAGTAACTATTCCCAGTCTGCAGGCACACACATTAGTAGAAGGCACCTTGGTCAATCACAGTCATTCACTGTAGTGTACACTGTGGCATTAAGTAAAGACTGCAAGTACAGTTTGTGCTGTCAAAGACACCTGTGGTTAGTTTGAAGTTTGTGCTAACCTTCAGTGTCGACAAACTACTATAAAACACGCATTTCCAGGCTTACTATCATAGTCCTACTGTAGTGTAAGCTGGTTAGCCTGTTGGAGCCTCTAAAACCAATAATATGACCTTGGGAAATAAGTAGCACCCCAGGCTACATGGATTTAGAAGGTAACAATGCATAAATGTCCAAAATGATCATTTGTGTATCACTTGCACATGCCGGAGTGTGAGTTTGGTCTGCACTGGGCGCTAAATTCGGCTAACAGAGGGTGTAGATGACCTTAGCTAAAGGCCACCATTGAAAATGTCCGCTGTAAGCTAAAGCAATGCCCCAGCTGCATATATTTGACGCTACCTAGCATGCAGCTTCTCTGTAAACATAAAGGATACACAGCCTCCACATGAGATGTCTGACATTCAGTATTTTACCATTAGCTGGCTAACCTGCCGGCCTACTCCGCAGATACCCTTGTCAATCGGCTGCAGTCAAGTTCAACCAGAGGCCCACCGGAGATATTTGTGATATTTCAAGAAGCAAGAGTCAAACTCATAGGTAAGAAACACACTGAAGAATACAAACTCACCAGAGCCGGCGTGGAGACGAACTTTGCACAGGCGTACATTTTCTATTTTAGGTAGTTTTAACCGGTCGGTCAAATCTGGTTGAAGCCCGGGTCTCTCTGAGGAGGGAAGACCGGAGAGAAGTAAGGTCAAACGGGTGTAAAAATTCTCCACAGACGAAATAAAGACATTCATATGTGCATTCACATCCATTCTGCATGCTGTCCTCACTTGTGCGCTGCAATGTGAAGCTGGGAGAGAGGATGAAAAGGGATTTAGAAAGATTCGCTTCTCATTCAAACTACCATTACACACTTACCGACTGCAGAGGTCGAACCACAGTGGAAGAGTGCGCCTGCGCGGTGTGACGTATGTAGAGGCCCGGATGATGACAGTGGAAGGTCATTTCACAGAAACTTTATTTAAAACGAACACAGGAGCAATGTTCATTCACAAATTACTGGTTTGGTTCACACGTATATTTAATTAATGTAAGCACCTTCATTTTGTGAATACAGTTAAGAAAATAAATTGAATGTTAGCCAAAGATGTTTTTATTGAAAGAGAAAAATGACGGAGACACTAAGGATAAAACAGGTAGGCTCATGAGCAGTTTTACTTTGGTTATTGTTAGTTTTTAAAAAGTCCATCAAGAATATTTGCAATGTAGAGTTTGACACAGGTGAAAAAAACAGGTAGCAATACAGGACGTGGCTTAAATTATTAGTGTGGTGTTTCTTTTTCTTTTTTTCTAGTTCATAAAGATCAAAACATAGATAGATAGATAGATAGATAGATAGATAGATAGATAGATAGATAGATAGATAGATAGATAGATAGATAGATAGATAGATAGATAGATAGATAGATAGATAGATAGATAGATAGATAGATAGATATTTTATTCATCCTCTTGGGGAAATTCAAGGATGGAATAGGAATTCCGTTTGTATTGTCACTGCATAGTGTGCAAATAAAATAAGCTGCAATTCATTCACATAATCAGACATTTCTAAAAAAAAGTGCAATAAGAAAAGTGCAAATACAAAATATAATGTTCAGTAGTAGTTCTTTTAAAGATAACTTATTTGGTATATTAGGAATCATAGAAATTGTTGTGTAACTGATGTTGCACTTCTGGATATTACACATTGCTGAACATGTATGAGAAAGTAAGGCTTCAGTGGTGTAAAAAATACATACAATTAGCAATAATCTGTAGACATATGCATGTATAATGCCAGTAAAATAAATAAATAAACATAGAAGTAAGTAAATCGTACTGTGTAGTTCCTTGCCTCAACACTAAAGCCTAGTCCTAGTGCTGACTATTCCTCTGAATTTTGGTTCAGAAAAACAATATAAAATGGATAAGTGAACATGTGTGCTGAAGTGTATTTTAAGTTATTGCCACATAGATTGTCCTGCTCCTAAAAATACTCAGTAAAGCAATCAAGACATGGCTGAAAATCAACCAAAACAAACACACTTTTGCTACAAACTACACCACCCTGCAGCAGCACATTGTTAGTTTTAGTCTGTTCACAGAATTTGCTGACAATAACAAAAGTACAGAATTTTACTTTAGTTTTTATGGGCATAATCACAATATATCTGACATCCAGGACTGCTGAGGCTTGTGAGTGTTTGTCTTTGTGGAGCTGATAACCCAGACTGAGGCAGGTTTAGTTTTGGATTTATGTGGATTATCAACTGAAATAGCTCTACAGAAATGACAGTATAGTGTTTGGTTTGTGATCTTGGCCCCAAGGATGAGCAAAATGTCACTCTTAGGATTGTTTTCTCCAAAAAATAGAACATTATAGTGGAAATTCCAATGTCTGAAGACACCAAATGTGCCAGGTAAAATTTTGGGGGTAAAGCATCTAAAATGATACACAAAAAAGCAATTCTGTTTTCCTAGCGTAAACCTACATGAGGGAAAACTAGCTTTTAAGGGTTTATTTGCTTTCCTTAAAGCTGCATTCACCATAACAAGTAAATATGCCCAACCGCTGAGTTTTAGGTAATTTGTAATATTTAATATTTTGCAAGATATATGTATGACATTACTGATCTCTGTAAACTCAAGTCATTAATTCAATTAACTGCTCCAATAAAGTTAATTGATAAAGTTCAACACATTTCTGGTGGCGCTATCAACAGTTTAGGAGCATCTGTTTCTGCATGCTTTGATGGGAGTTAACGATAACTCATGTAACCTACGTAGAAGATCCATATTTGTGTGAAATCTAATTATTATATGTATCAAAATCATTTTTGCGAATGAATGATGTGGAAATACCTGCTGATCACTAATCCAATCACTCATAAATACTCCTCAGCCACAATCGTCCTCAGCTCAGGTGGAAATGAAAGTCTGTTCCAAAACCCAAAATTGTCAGCTGTGGAAGAAATAATGACATTTTCGATTTAATTAGTGTGATCCTGAACAGTTTTTGAAACTAGATTTTTAGATTCAGCACATAGCACGTACTGTACAGCATCTTCCCCAGACCCTATTTGTTGTCAGACGGACTACATCGTGTGGACCATTTGCAGGTAGAGGCAGAATTCAACCCGCATTTCAGCATTAGTTTTTCTCACATAACAAAACCTGCCTGCCGCTGTCCACTACTATCACCTGTTGTGGTGCGAATTTAACACTCTGTCCGGAGGGACTGATGGCTCGGGGCCCTATCTGCGCGTCTCACAGGCTGATGGTGGAGCTGTAGGCTACCAAGACCAGGCGGATTTGTAATCGTGATGAATGACTCCACAGCAGCTGGTCTGTGATGGAAAGGTAATGAGCACAGGGAGCCTGCCTTTGCTGCACGCTGGCTTAAAGGGAGGAAAGTCCCAGTGGCTCTTCAGGTATGATCTTTTCAGTTTTACAACGAACACGAAACCACAGATTCCTGACCTCATAAGCATCGAGTAGAACCAGTCAGTAGATCGTACATCTACCAGAAGGAGACAGTGACAGATCTGATGTATTAAGAAAGGACAGGGAAGCTCTATTCTATTCTATTCTATTCTATTCTATTCTATTCTATTCTATTCTATTCTATTCTATAATTTTACTATACTACCCGTCTATTCTATTTTATTCTATTATGTTCTATATTTTATTATACTACCCCTGTCTGTTCTAGTCTATTGTATTCTAGTCTATTTTCTATATTTTTACTATACTACCCCGTCTATTCTATTCTATTCTATTCTATTCTATTCTATAATTTTACTATACTACCTGTCTATTCTATTATGTTCTATATTTTATTATACTACCCCTGTCTGTTCTATTTTATTGTATTCTAGTCTATTTTCTATATTTTTACTATATTAACCTTGTCTATTCTATTCTATTCTATTCTATTCTATTCTATTCTATTCTATTCTATATTTTTACTATATTAACCTTGTCTATTCTAGTCTATTCTTTTCTACATTTTTACTATACTACCCCTGTCTATTCTATTCTATTCTATTCTATTCTATTCTGGTCTATATTTTTACTGTACTACCTTGTCAATTCTATTATTTTTATTTTACTTGACTTGTCTGTTCTATTTTATTCTATTCTATTGTATTCTAGTCTATATTTTACTATATTAACCCTGTCTATTCTATTCTATTCTATAGTTTACTATACTACCCCTGTCTGTTCTGCTCCACTGTATTCTGTTTTGTTCTATGCTATTGTTTTCCCTAGTGTTCCATTTGATTCTGTGTTATTCCTTTCTGCTCTACCAGAATCTGTTCCACATGCTTATTTTGAGCATGTTCGCATCACAGGATTGCAAAAATTGTCTTTTTCAATTTACTACATCTATCATAATGTGTTAAAAAAAAAAAAAAAAAGAACAAACTACAACCGAACTTTGGTATCATTACAGCAGAAAAAAATGTATAATTTGGCAAAACTGCGTCTAATGAACAGTAATTAATATTATCACAATCTACCTACTTGTTATTGCACCACTCTGTGATTGGCCTGTGCAGCCTGAGACATGAGTATCTTTGTAGTGATAACAAGGTCATTCTCATGAAGGTCCAGCAGAGGGTGCAATAGGGTCTGATGTGATCACAGCCTTTGTTGCTGGGGTCATGCTAGCTGCACAAAAGAGAAGAGAAACATACACTTTCCACAACATTCTTATAAAATTCATAGTGATTTAATCAGGACAAAATATGTGCTGTTCTTGATATCTGCCTACACAGTAAACCTGTAGATAAAGTGCTGAAATCCCATTTTAGTTATACTGTACCTGGCCTGGTCTAAACCTCTTAATCGCCCTGTTAATTATTTATGTGCAGAAAGAGCGAGCTTTCAAAGTAAAATTACCATATGTCAGATGTTTAATTTCTCACTACTGGTGTGGAATTTCTGTTAATGTAGAATGTAAAATGAAAGAGTACACCGTAGGCCCAAGTGTAAAGCATCAACAGAGCTAACCCAATGATAAAACATGAAGATTTACAATATATTAATTGCAAGACAGCGCATATCAAAGTGGCCGTTAACTACCTGAGGTCAATGTCATACTGTCTAATTAACCGGGCAGCGGCTGTGTGGTCCTACATGGCTGTGGAAGGTGGAGAGCAGCCGATCTCACCCCCCCCACCACCCTTTACCCACCTTTTACTTCCTCCCATTCAGAGACACGCACGCACTCGCTGTCTGAGTTCTTGCATAGAACACTCTGAGACATTCCATTTGCATGCCCGCCCCATCAAGCTGGATGCACTCAGACTGGTAATAAAAGGCATTGACCCCCTTAACCTTTATGAATTACAATTTGTGCCTGCAGCACGTCCTGTCAGAGGCCTCAGAAAAGCAGGCACCTCAGCCGGGGTGTGTGCGTGTTGTTTTGCAGTTGTTAAGGAGAGGGGAAAAGGTTTTTACAGCTCCTCGTCGGAGCTTCTGACAAGCAGGGAGGAGGCGGTCTGACAGCAGAAGCAGGGTAGGGAGGGACTGCAGCGCTGCTGATGGCTCCATGCTAATCTCTATCCCTGGATGCTGCACGAAACTACTGAGGCTCCTTTCTTTGTCAAGACCAGGGATACACAGCCTGTAGGGCTCCAGTTCATCTGTGTTCTGTGATTCCTTCCTCCTCCATAGTGAAGTAAACCTTTCTAAATCTGCTTGTGTGGACTGAGAGAGAAACCAGGAAATTAGGTCCAACTACAAAAAGAGAACACTTGTTGATTAAATAAGGAAAAATAACCGACACAGACTGACCTAAGTCAGTCTGTAGATAAGTGGTGAAAAAACATATATTTACAGTTTGTCTGACAATGATTTTCTGAGTTCATCATTTCTGCTTTAAGTTAATTAAATAGAACATTTTAGATAACAAATATAGATGTTTTCTGAACTGTTGGTTGGATAAAACAAGGAATCTTAAGACGTCTCTGACAAATTGTAAAGAATGTTTCTGCAGTGTTTTCAGACATTTTGTAGATGGAGAATGTTTGGCTTTTCTGCTTGAAAAGGGGCTAAAACAATCACTCTATTATTGATTGCAGATTGTCTGCGAGTTGACTAATGAATTAATAAAGTAGTTGTTGCAGCTTCAGTCAGTTTTCATTTTGCTGCTTGGATTTAAGACACCTAAGTACACAAACTATGTGCTCATAACATGCTCCTCTGATAAGCCTGCTTTACACTCTAGTTTACTTCACAGTTAGTTCAGACATATTTTTTTCAAAAAGTCTTATAAAGATTTTAATTGCAGAAGACTTGAAGACAAATATAGACAACTATATAACGATATAAATCCAGTCACATATGGTAGGTGCTACACACGCTTAGATTACAACTAATTAACATTCAGAAACGTTAATAAAATATGAAAAATCAGAAATCTAAAGTGTTCAAACGAACACGTTTCTAACTTAGGTGTCTATCCTAGACGTTTCGTGATTAGTTCCATTTAGAAACATACTAATTAGATAAAACTTGGTATACACACAGTTCTCTGTAACTCCAGTGGTTGTAGTTGTGTTTTGCTTTTCAAATGAACAAAGTAAGAGTAAGACAGAACATTTCCTTACTAAAAAAAAACTCCTATCTGTTAAAATAGTGGTAGTTCAGATACCTGGGCTTCTGACAGGAGTTAAATACCACAGGTCACAATAAACGGTAAGGTCTCTTGTCTCATCAGTGTAGTTAAATGGAAAGTCAGTGACTGTAATCCAACATATCTTTTATTAGATTTAGTGAATATCTGCCTCTCTGAATAAGCCCGCTAGCTGTCGGTTCTGTGTGTGCACTGAAAAAAGAAAAAAACACAGCAGAGAGGAACACTGAATATGACACCTACATACTACCTAAATATGCTAACTGATGAAATACTAGCAAGTTTTTGTCCAGAATCACAGACTCATTCTTTATCTAGTCTTCTTTTGAAGTACTTACAGCTTAGGTTTTCCATGTCTAATATATTGTGGAGGCTGAAACACACAAAAGTGATAAAAGCTCAGTTTCCAAACAGTAAATTAACTTGTTTTCTTTCTTTGTTGATATATAACAAGTCATAATATTAATTCAAATATTATTTATGATAATTTTGATACTATATCATCAGATTACTTCAAGATTTTTCAAGACACAGCAGTACCATGGAGGAGTCTCAGTTTAGACAACAACGACAGGATAAGAAGAAAGAAATATGTTCTGGACAGCCAGTGAAGCTCTAAAATGCGACTGTGTCATTTCTCCTGGGTGGCTCAGTTGATAATTACTGCAGCGATGATCATGCACCATGATAATACTTGCAGTTGTATTCCCAGAGCAAACTGGAGAACAGGTGGAAAATCAGGTGGAGACTGAATCCAGGTCACAGCTCTGCAAAGCCTCTGCTTGTGATTTTTTTTTTTTTTCTAAAAGAAAGATGGGTTTCTTTCACCTGTGTGGGCCATACGGAGCGTCTGAGAACGCTCTTCACTGAGAGTGTAGACAGCCTTCAAGCAGCTGCTCCAATAATCCACAGTAGGAGAGCACAGGCGGCTTCTTGATACCGCTGGAAATCATCCCACAGAAATGCACCAGGCGTTCTTTATCTCTGAAAGATTTAAAGGACATTAGCATTCACAAAATTGATTTTTCAGCGAATCCATAATAACACTGATGTCTGTGCTGCTGCTGAGCAGAGCAGTTGGAAGTGGTCTAAGAAATGCTGAAGCCTGCAGTATCATTAGTCTTTATCCTGACTTTTTAGCTAAGTCTGTAACACCTCTATATCCACTGCATGCTCTCTGCTTAGGGGTATTCAACTGAACACAGCAATTTTATTAAATAATTCCTTAGCAGAAGTACTATAATACCAATATTGGCCTGATTTTAAATAAAGTTTAAAACTGACATTGTGTTCCCACAAACACTGGCTCCGAACTGAGCTTTAATCCTCTTTCCTTTCTCTGTTTAACATCAGGAAATTCAGTCAGTGACTGTGTGAACAGGAGCGTGGCTGACAGGGGCAGCCGTGCGATGATTGGTTTACGGATCTCTGCTTTCTGTAGTGACTTCAAGGTCACTGAGATTTACAATCAAATGGCTTATGACACTTTAGTAAAAGCCACCCAAAACTGATGACAGGAAAAGAGAAGGAGCCGGCCACTTTAGAGGAATCTGCTTGACCTCGCGCTGTGGTCCATGACTACAATGTGCTGTTGTCTGTTTTTATTACCACACCCAACACAGATATGCACGTTAGTTTTAGCAGACAGAAGGTTGTTAAGGACGGCATATGGAGAATGGATTTGATAGACAGACACTATATGGTGCATACAGTATAGTGGATTAAAAGAACGGTGCATTTCAAGCTCCAGTCAAACTGCTGTTTCAGTCTACTACACAAAAGAGCAATTAAATATGATTTAAAGGCCAATCTGTAATGGCAGTGTGCTGCCCCCTATTGAAATATTATTGCCCTACTACTTACTGTTTTAGATGGTGATTTAGTGTGGAGTTCTGTCGACTTTAGTTTATTCCAGTCGTCGCTCTGAAATTTAACAGCTGACTTTTGATTTAAAGGGCATTTAACTGCTAAACGTGTTTACCTGAGTATGGAGGTGCTTTGACAAAACTCTGTTTTTTGTTAAGCAAAAACAAATCTGCATTTCAAAATAATGATGTTTTCATAATATTTAACCACAAAGCATATAAGCAGCTCTTTAACTAAAGCGAATCCGCCCAAATCACTATACAAGCAAAGAAATAAATGCAGGTTTTATTTCGATCATTAACAAAATCACCTTAACCAACAGTGGATATGAGACTTGTTACACATAAGCTGATATTCCAGGCGTGTTTACTTAGCACTCAAATGGAACGCTGTTGATTTTTATGGGACGCATATGGCTGCGTTTTATTGTGCTCAATTAAATCGCTTTAAACTAGGATTAACTTTTTGGAGTGGCAATCCATTATATAACGTCGCCTTGCTTAGAGGCGTTCAGTGCGCGGCTGCTGCAAACGTCGCCTACACACTGCTCACACACTGGGGTGTCAAAAATGAGGCTGTCACAACAATATTTAGTGAAAGAGCCCTTCCTGCTTTTAATGGCCTGACCTACATCCCAGTTCAGAGAGCTAATAAAGGCAGTCTGGTGTAGGTCCTGGAGCTGCACAATGTCACTCACAGATGCCCAACTCAGCAAGATCCGGAATGCTCAATTAGTTGCTTTTATAGGCCCCATTAATATGCATTAACTCTCTTTCCAGAGTACGAGCACAGACAAACAGTTGCTGCTGGCAACATATCAGCCAGGTAACACATTTTTTTTAAGCCCTTTCGGAAACATAATAGATTTTGGCACCATGAAAGCCCATTATAGAAAGAAATAAGGAGCAGAACCGAAAATAGAAAGTGGTGGAATGTAACTGAACACATCTACTAAAGTATTCTGAGGTGTATTTACTTGAGTGCCTCCATTTCCTACTATTTGTGTGTGTATTCCTTTGTATTTTATAGGGGAATATTGGAGAGCTGAAATAATTGTTTTTTAATCAAGAAAAACACTTTGACAATCATTTTTTTCCACTTCCAGCAGAAATACCAAAACTCAAATGTGACTCTGAGCTGCTTCTACATGCCACATTGCTAATATATATGATCTAGTAAAAGAAAAATATATAAAAACAGCACAAAAACACCACATAAAATGCTGCAAAACAGTCATAGGGAGCCAGATCTTTACATTTCCACTGAATCCCTGCTCCAGCCTCAGCTCCTCTCCTGAACCAAGACAACAGATAGCTCATCACAGAAACCTACACAATCTGGTACCACTCCTCCCACACAATAAACCGATCTGGCACACAGCAAGCTGAATCAATCATGGCACTTTATTATCCTGTCACTAGTCTGCTTCCTGCAAGTGTGTTTACCCTGTCCATGGCCCTGCGATTGTGGCTGTTCAGTGTACATTAAGACAGACATAATTGAGATTGTGGGCGGCCGAAAGTACAGGGCTCAACCTGTTGTCGTTAATCTGTCATATCGTCGAGAGTCACAGCAGTGGTGACCTATAGGAGGCTCCACCTTGGAGGCACTGCTGATGGCGCTTTGTTGTTCATGGCAGAGGGCCTCACCTATTTTAAGTTTATTGGTTTGCCACCAACGGAGAACCCAAAGAAAGCGTGATCTATAGCCCAACCTCTGGCTTCAATTTCTCTGCTCTAGTCCTAATCCATGTCAGGCGCTGCATGTTGAGCAGTGACTCTTAAAACTCATCACCTCTACATTACCTAAAGGTATTCATGATCTGAGTTATTAAGGTCCAGACCTATTTGAAGGTGTTATGATGAAAAATAAGTTGGAAACCCTCAAAGGAGGAGCAGTCACGCCCCATATAATGAAAGCTTAATACTGCTCTTTGTAATGTACTAAATGATGCAGGCAATCAATTTGAATTAATTCATACCCCTTCAGATAGCAGCAGTCTCTCTTTAAATTAGATTACTGATGGTTGTGCTGAAAATATGCCTTCACTTTGTATAAATTAAAGCTCTGGAAAAGCATTTACAAAATAACAAGATATAAATGAATGCAATCGTACTGTTGGAAAAGGTGCTTTTTACAATCACGCAGCATATTAGAAATAATAGCTAAATCGTGCCTCAGCGGTTTGTTATTAATTACCTGACAAATAGGACCTGTCTGTTTTCAAACTGAGTTATATTTGTGGCGAGAGATCACCAAAGAAAATTAAACAGAAATCAAAGTACATTTCTATCATCATAATTCTGATTGTCAGGATCACCTTTCCCGAGATTCCTCGCAGCAGCATAACAAATCCTAGTTTTTATTAAGTGGCTCAATTTGCTGCCGTTCATATTTCACATTTATGTTGCATTTGCAACAGAGTCATACATGTATCCTGTGTTCTTGTAATTTCTGGTATGCCAGGTGATTTATTAGACACGGAAACAGAGAATGCTGCCTTGAAACTGGATCTAATTGATATTTAGAGATGACTCTGCTTCTAACGAGTAATCTGTGGCGTCTTCTGTGCCAAACAGCATGTTATGTTTACACCACACTAACACGGAAACGGCAGCGGTAACAGGAAGGTTTTTATCACATCGTGCATTCCTTTTAACCAGACTTGACAAAAATTCACAAAGCAATTGGTTAAAACCTCAAAGAGGATGTAAGTATCTGGCTCTTCAGAATGTGGCTTCTTTTATAGCGGGGGCTTATATCAGCCTGGAGACCCATAAGTTATGAAATGTCAGGATCCTATGCATTCTAATTGAGTGTGGAACAGTTAATGGCTGTGGAAATTCAGCCGCTTGACGTCTTATTCCCCAGTGTGCCGTTTCGCAGCCAAGCCCATGAGCCTCAATTAAATGACAAAACGGGCCCCATTCTTGAAAATAACAACAATAAAAACACAAGCCTATAAGGCAATAATATCAGGTCTCACCTTGAATCAACAATGGTCACAGGCTGCAGACGGCTAAATGGAGACACTGCTAAGAGGCGGGACAGGGGGTCTGTGGAAGATCATTCTAGACAGGAATATATAGCACTGGAGCTCTTTATTTATCACTTAATCTGCTGATTATTTCTCAATCAATCAATGAACTGTTTGGGCCATAAATTTTGAGAACTAAACATCACCAGAAATTCCTGTATGATCAACATGACCTGCAGTGTAAAAATATTTATTAAATATCACAAAAGACAACAAAAATCTGCAATAGTTTACATTTACACCCTTTGAATACTAGATTAATCATCTCATATTTTAGCTCCATACTGTACATGTAGTACATATAAAACAGAACTAATGTGAAAACGATTTAATTAATTAAACTTCAAACTGACATGCAGCAGGTAAATCTCGGCCTGTCTCTCTGCACCCACAGGACTATTTTTTCAAGTCATTCTCAGACTCAGGCCTACTTTCACCACCAAACTAGATCATGTCCTAAAATATATCCCTCCTCAAAACTTAAAGTTACCTATGTGTTACTGAGTAAAACTTTTAAAATCCAGAATCAATACTGCCTAAGCCCCCATTTTCAGCCCGATGTCTGCAATCTATAAATACACATGGAGCATGTCCTATTAAATCCAGTGATATGGTGAGGGGCTAAATATTGACCCAGTCCTGATTGGAGCAGATTTTTTTCACACCCTTGCTTATTGTTTTTATAATTCTATGACTTTAACCCCTTTCCTGCTTCACTGATTTCATGCAACAAACAATAGCTTTTCAATAATTCAATTTATAGCTCACCATAAATGGAATTCAAAGGACAATGCTGTTGAACCTGAACACAGACGACGCTTTTGACTCCAGCAACACCCTGGTTGCCAGAGGAAAAGAGAGAATATTTATTTTACGGTTGCCTCACATTCCCATTAAAACGAGGAAGCTACATTTCCAAGCATGTGGTGTAAATGTAATATACAGAGTTGAAAGAGACAGATGGTAGAGTGAAAATCTCTTGTGGCAACACTGTGCAATGGTACCACTGCAGCCAGTGCCAATGAAGAAATCCTCCCAAAACCATCCAAGGCCAGATTAGATCTATTAATACATGTTCATGTGCATCTATCATGTTTCCTGTTCACACACGTCCGTCCCGATCCTTGTTCATCATTTATTGTTAATGCCAAAACACAGAGAAGTGATGTGTGGGAATGGATCTAAGACACAAGCACAGAAATGAATTACCATCCTATTTATTTATCCAGGCCTTTCTGTCAATCACTGCAATAATCAGAACTAACTCATTCAGATTTTGAGAAAATGAAGGATGCATTCCCTCCAATTTTCAATTTGGAAGTGGCAACTATGGCCATGATGAATGTCTGAATAGTCCATCTTCCTGCTCTCATTTCTCCTAACCTTTCCTGACAGCTTAGATATTGCCTACCTGGTAATTTGCTCTACAATAATTGTTACTGTGAGATTTCCCCCAGCTTTTAACAAGGATTCTTAACACCCTCTGTAGGTGACAAAATGCAATTACAAACACAAGTACCCCATCGTGACTGGTCATCAGCAGCTGCCACCTCCATTCCCCAGCCCCAACTGGTTCCATTAATGAAGGAAAAAAAACTAAACAAAAGTCATGCAGACAGATTCTGCAAACATTTGCTGCGAATAAAAGTTTAATTAAAAGATATGAAGCTGCTTTATTGATTAACAACATCGGTGATTAAAGCGTACGCCTGACATTTTTTTTCCCAGCCTTTGCTATTTTGTTCCCTCTCAGAGATCGTTTATTGTTGTGCGGCCCTGTTTATTGATAAGTGTGTTTGATGAATGCAGATGCGGCGTGTTTGGAAAGCGGCGCTTGCTGATGGAGCGATCATATTGTGCGAAACACCAGGCTCAGGCAAGAACAGCTGTTGCGGCTCCATCCACTGGGACGCCATGTTTCACCACCACCCCGAGTGCACATGCAGGCATGCTGCTGTAAAGCTGCAAACCAACGTATTCACAACGCCCTAACAACTCTATGAATTTTATGACACATCACCAGAGCTCTCTCATCTCTGTCCGGCACTAAAGCCTTAATTATTGGACTAATTGCTATGGCTATATTCATCTCTCTGTAATCCTTTGGTGATTACATTTTGTGTTCAATACCAGGCTTATCCTTTAATTAAAGGGATTATTAACCTTTAAAACAGAGCCACGTGGGATTAAACCCCCGAATGCTAGTGTCAAAAGCATTTTTTCCCCCTTTTTTTTTACAAAACAAGCTGACAACGGGGCGCATCATTTCCATCATAATCTAGAAATAGTGGGGTTGGTCAGATAGCTCATGGCTGCGCTACATGTTAGCCTTTTCAAGGAGCTGACTTACTGCAGCAATAAGCCATCATCCACATCTCCCTCCAATTAAAGTCCACAAAATGCTGACACATTAAGACCAGTGAGCTAACAATCAGTGCAAATAGATGGATAATGATATAGTTGTGACCAGAGAGCATCTAAACATGGTGAGAACAAGGTGAAAGTGTGAACGAGTCAATGGAAAAAAAAGAAAATCATTTTATTACAGACAGCCATATCTTTCAAGGCCTTTCACCTCCAGAGTAAGTGAGTTCAAAGTTCAAAGTCAGCCTAAGTGGGGCGTGATTGAAAATCATTGGGAATCTTGGACAAATAAGAGTGTGTTTTGGACATAGAAGGTAGTAGATCGGTCTGATGACACCTCATTGATCAACACACGGCTCTTTATGTTCACCTGTGTGAGAAACTCTAAAGAGGAACACATGCTCTGATTAGTTTATGAATACATGAATATAAAGGATGTTCTGTTGACAACATCGGTGTCATCGCTGCTGCTTTGGTCGCCCGATGCAGCATCATTTTGTCTGATCAATACCCGCGCTCATCAATAACGCAGCAGAACTATTTGGCACCAATGAGGCGAACATGAACCATGAGCAAGAGACCATGATGCTGAACCTCCCCTCAGCTGAGTCAAGTAGTTAGAATCAAGAGCTGTTTGCCCATGCCAAAGCCACGCTGCATTATCCAGAGCAAGTCTTCATTTGAATGTCCTAATTAGTTAATTAGTTGGTGGTTAAGGATGATATGAGCATCTCATCAATCTCTCTATCTCTAAAAATAAACACCGTGGGATGGCAGTGGTGAGTCATTAGACTACTGATGACTGTGGGAAGTGTCTGTGAGGAGGAGAGGTCTGCTTGTGACACTCCATATTTCCACAAACCACCCGGCGCCATAAAGAAGACTGAGGAGCTGTTGCTGTGAGCATTGTATGGATGATAAGCCAAGCATGACATAATGAGTTTACAGAAACTCTGAGGAGCTCAATTAATGTTTCTTCATGCGTAACTTTGGGGATCCATTTACTTGTTTATCATTGATGGAGGGAAATGAGAATTAGATATGAGAATGAAAGCTGTGTTTGTATTCACAAATTATTAAAATGAGTTTATTTTAAGGGAGCATTGTTTATGGCTTTAATTTCAGAGAGGTTACTGTTGAAGCGGCTGTATATTCCTTCGTGAGGACTTTTAACATTTACTTTTGGCAAAGCAACAGTAGTGTGGACAGAGACTTAGTTTGTTCTTCATTTCTACAGCAGAGTGTATGAAAGAAAGAGGGTAGAAGAGGAGGAAAGAAGTTAAAAATAGTTAGCATATGGCAGCATATGATTGAGTTTCCAGGGCTTTGAAAATTCACTCTAATTATTCAACGGTATCCCTCTGTCATCCTTCCCTATATACATTCCTTTGCGTGGAAGTACAAGTGACTCCAACTAATATACATAATTCTGCTACTTAATTGGCACGGATCGGGTGAAAGTGGGCTAGGAAAAATCCTCAGAGACTAATAGGGGCACATATCATTGGCTCCATCAGAACAGTAGTCCCATAGGTGATAGAAGTCAGCAAATATTTCATGAGCTGCACTATCAGAGTACCTCACCTCTGGAGTCTGGTGCACTATCCTGCAAGAAACACTCCGGAAACAGTCGAGCTGTCAGGTGTATTTATAGCAGGCGGGCCGATGACTGATGCTAATGCCATGGAAATTATGCAGTGCACTATTGCTGTCATAACAATATGTTAGGCTTAAACAGGAAGGTTAACTAAACTAGTCATTTAAGTTATAAGTGGGCCACTGGCATGTGTCTGCGTACAAAGATATGGATTAAGCCGAGTGCTGCAGTAACTCAGTGGTTTTCATAGGAATGGTCCTAGATTTAACCTTCAGGTGATTTTAATAGGTTACTGTTAGATGGGAAAATGTGCAATAGGTTAAAGAGAGGTTTCAATTAAATCACCACTGTAGGAGAGGCAAGAGGATGGACAAAATACTAGAATTTGCCCATAATTTAGATAGCAAGGGTGACTGTCTCAGAAATAATGATGACATTTTTTTTAAAGACCGACTTCAGCCAGGAGGAAATGAGCCCACTGACAGGAATGTATAACCGATTTAAATGGCATTTCAGGATAAAACATCAAAAACAAACACAAATCAAAGTTGCTGTGTCAGTATTGCAACACAATCTGTGTAAGTTGGTATATCCGATTCAGCTGCTACTCTAAAACAAAACTGTATGTATATATGTGACAGAAGATACATTATATTGCGGCGGCAAGCTCAAAATATTGTTCAATAACTGTCTCTACATGTAGTCAGGTTAACAGAGAAAACCAAAACATGCAAACACCTAATTGGAGTGTTGGATCTGGTGAGAGCAGCCATTCGCAGGAGTCATTAGCACTGATAATTAGCTCTGTAGGATTTCTTAATAGACAGGGAATATGAGGATATTTTGCAGGACTGGATGCACCCTAGGGTGTCAGCACTGTTCAGTCAAGATGCTTCGGTATGTAATTACAAGATGAAAACGCCACAACTGCATAAATGATATGAATTCGAGAATGATTGCAAAACAGTCCAGTAGTTCACTGCACAGTTCAGATCGTACATGATGACACGCAACAACAACTTTGACGTTTACATTATATATCTGTTGTGATGTTGACATAAGCAAAATAAGCATAGCATGATTTTAGATTTTACTAACTGTTACTGCTGTACATAACTGCAGAGAAATCCAGTCCAGTTATTAACCTCTGAGTTAATATTTTGTAACTTTTCTTTAGAGATACCAATTTGGAAATACAGCCTAAATATGGGTTGGGTTGAATGTATTCAGTATTTTACCTGTTAATAATTTATTACACCATAGCAAACTTTTCACTTGACTCTGACTGAATAAAAAGTAGTTTAATATTTAAAAGGTTGTTGTTGTTTTAAGTTTTGTGGCCAGAATATTTAGATTTTTAAAGTGAAACTTAAAGTCAAGAATTCTAATATGCATATTTTTGGCAAATGTATCCAGTAATTTTCAGCTGTAGATACTGTTTCGTACAAATAGCTAACAATGCTCGTGTGGAAAATGAGCAGCAGGCTTCTGGAGGGGAAAAAATAAAACCAACACTCAGTGCCAAGTAATTGCAGTTTCTTGCATGGCCACTTGAGGCTGGCTCCAAAAGTGAGTCAATCCCCATAGACCCATGATCAACTTTACTGAAGAAATAAACCTATTTACAGTTTAGTGCAAGACACTGTTTCGGTCTCGATAGCTACTTTCCCCATTCACAACAACTGTATGGGGGAAAAAATTTATATAACTCTCTTGTTGAAGTTGTATTTAAACTTAAATTTCTGCACAATTAAGAAATTTGCTTTGAGTGACAAGTGGTTGCAGTTACAGGAAAGTCTAGGGCCTGCTTCAGCTCCACTCACATGCTACCTCTGCTAATTTAAAAAAAAAAAAAAAAACAGGAGTTGAGTGTGGTGAGGCACTGCCAAAATGGTGACAGTCAGAGACAAAACACTAAACAAACCGATGAGTAACGTCATGGAGGGTTTTATCCATCTTTATACGCAGTCAGTGGTGGAATATGAAACAAACCAGGCCTAGTTCAGAAAAATATATTACTTTATTTATTGTGCACTCATGGCAAAAATCCTCTATGTTGACAAGTCAATTAGTCCGTAACTACCTGTATTTCACTTGTTATAAAAGCGTGCCTCATAAATTCACTGGAACCCTGTATCATTTCTGATTTATTAAAGAAGTTAATTTGTATTGGAAATAAGCAGATTTTTTGTACAAAAATTAAATTGGTTAGAATGCAATAACAGCAAAAGTATTTGCTTAGGTGGGGATTTCAGCTGCCAAATTTGTACAAGTCTTAAGTAGCAACAACATTTGAGCATTGGAATTTAACTTTACAGGCATATTTAAAAGATATTTCCAGTCAGTATCAATTGCTATGACAAGGATACACGAACGGACCAACCAACCTTCCAACAACTCTTTTTATTCCTACAGGACAAGTCCCTGTAACCTTTCTAAAATGAACGTAGACTTTCACAAAATCAAAATGACTGCTCTTTTAGTCCTCTGACTGTACTTGGTAATCTGCGCAGTGATCAGCATTTTGGTTGAAACCTGAAGAAACACCACACTAAATAGAACAACAGCCGCACAATAAAAGGTTCGCACTATATCAAAACAAATTGTGGCCACTAAAGGAATCAATTTTTGACATTTCACCTCTATCTATAAAGAGTTCACTGACCCTGGCTTTTAAATTTACAGCTCTGCACAGCCTCTATCAAAGTGTTTGTCAGCAACGCATTTTGTTGAAAGTTTTAGTGTAACACATTGCAGATCATGACATGTATGGATTTAATGGGCCCTTGAGCTCCCCTTATATATCTCATGTCGTTCCAATAGGATAAATATCTTAGCTCTCGGTGTAATAACACAGGAGGAGATTTGTGGATGAGACCCCCATTTCTAATCTTAGATCTATTAAAGTGCTTCTGAATGAATCATCAAAGCTGTTGATGTCACTGTGGGCTTGTTAGCTGGATCCTGGAGTCAATAACAATTTCTGATGGGGTTTGCAGAAGTGGTCACAAACAATATCTTTTTATGAACAACTGTAATATTTTCTAATGAAAAATATATACAAACATATGCTATTTGTATTTACATTTTGCTTCACAAAGATTAGGAAATACAAGATGATACAAGAAAGCAAAAGGTTCAGTTCAGTGTGTTGTTGTAGAGTCGAGAACTTTGCAGCTCAAGGTTTAGATGAGATGTCAGCAGTCAGGTAAGTGATAGGATGCCAGCAAAAGAGGAAAACAGCAAATATAATCCCAAATTTATCTCTTCCAGGGGCAAACACAAGCCACTGGCCGGGCATCTTTAGAGAATCAGAGAGAAGAGAACTACTCAAGCTGAGGATTCCCTCTAAAGCAGCAGAGATGACTTTTTCCATCGAGGTGACAGGCTGTTCAGTTAGCCCAGGGAGAGGGATCATGAGTACAATATTGACTTTAAATTACAGCAATAGCTGCTGCTCATGCTGTCTCAGGACCACGCTGCGGATCAAACACAAAGATCAGGCTGGGATTAGGAGAAAGCCACTGACAAGCACAGAGCCGCCTCTCTGCTGCTGCAGCACACACACTCACACAGCACCGCCCAAAGCCCACGCTAAGCTCTCCCCCGCCTCCAAACATGTAACACACAGACCTTACAGTGGGCTCATTTGGAATTTCAAAGCCAAAATTGATTACAAACGAAATTAGCTAAACACCTCTCGTGTTCAGGGCGGCTTGTGAGTAGACTGCCAGCGCAGATCTATTCCGAGGACAAGAGGATGGCAGCATTTCCTCCCTGACTCTCACGTTTGCTTACAGGATACAGCCGTGTTCTTGCAACGCCTTCTAACTGGGCTTTTATTTTCCTTTTCCTGGCAGTTAAACACAAATAACAGCATGGATGATGTGCTGGGATTCATTGTCTGTGCTCAGGGAGGAGTGCAGGATATGACTGGTGTGATAAATGATCATACCTTGTGCTTGGCGTGACAAAGGAACTGCAGCACAATCTGCATGTGCTCCGTCCTTTCGCCATCATTAGGTGTAATTGGGACTCATGGTGAGGCATGTTCTTTTTTTCTGCTGTGGAATTATTGGGAATGAAGCTGCTAGTCCCTAATAGAACAAACTACAGAAGGGAGATGCATCCAGGCCACTTTTACAGCAATAACACTGCGTCCTAATATCACACCTGCCTTAAATGGAGACTCAACAGATATGTGTATGTGTCAAGTCCCCTTAGCTCTAATGTCAAACCAAGTCTATTGTCATGTCAGACTCCCCTTTTTGATGTTGACCTTCAAGGGTGTGCACGCTGGGGCCGTTATTGGCATCTGTCTGAGGAAGCCGGAGCATATTCCTTCAGTATAAACACAGCTCTGATTCCAGTGCAGCTCATTAGCTATACGGGGAATTTACAGAATTGTGTAACAAGGTTAAAACACACTCATGAATCCCAGTATTTTTTTTCCTGCAGCACTATTATTCATCATTAGGACAAGAATATATAGAGTCTATACAGTAAGTTGGGACTAAACTGCAATAGTGATAATAAATGTGGAGGAGGAAATGTGTGTCCACATTGCCCCTGTTGCTCAGTGAAATATTCCAAAGTCCCATATGTGCTTTTGAAATGCGGCAGAGTAAGTTCTGGCAGCAGCAGAAACACAAAGTCTTTGTTTCATGACCTCAGTCTGTATATCCTTTCCCCTCCTTCGAATCAAAGCCCCCACACCATCTTTAGCATTTAGAATTAATTGCACAGTTATCCTCAAATTAATTCCTAACTGTTTTACAACACACAGAGAGAAAAGGGCAAACCAATTATTATTCTGTTTTCACCTTACAGAGGGGGATATTATGCAAATGATCTTCTCTACATGAGAAGGAAGAGGGGCTTTATTTTCCTCAGCAGATGCTGCCTAGACAGTCTAGCGTTCAGTGGGGGACAGGAAGTAGGGATGCTGTGAAGATCTGATCGCTCCACCTGGCTTCCTACTGACTCCATATCCAAGCAATAATAGAAAACACACTGATTAATTATTTATTTAAAAGAATCATTTTTTTTCTGTATCTCATGCCGGACAACTAAGGTTAAAAGGAATGTTCCAAGAGCTGTCTGGAAGTATTTTACAACTTCTGCGCTTACGAGCTAGAGGTGTTTCTTGATGGAAGACAAAGTCCCTTGGCTAGGCAGACCTGCAAAATGTTTTATTTGCTACTTTCCCATGAAGTGAATACATACTAAGACTGAGCAGCGAGCCTGTGAGCCAAAACATCAAAATGTGTCTGACAGGGAAGCGGCGAGCAATGCTGGGTTTCAGAGAGGACAGGGGGCATCTCACCTCCCCGGGCCGCTCCGCACTTCTGACCACAGCGAGTGTTTATTAATCTGAGACCTTGAGACCTCGGAGAAGTTGCTAAATAAAAACTAAAACAGAGAGCATTTCCAAGTTCTTAACAGTCAAGGGCCATAATGCTTTGTGAGCTGATTTAAAAAACCAGCTTCTTCTTCCAAGGTGGAACAAACAAAAGCTTTAATGAGCTGTAATGATGAGTTAAGGTCAAAGCGCTTATCATCTTTACAAATCAGGAGAAGATGTGCTCATGGAAATAAGCTCCCATGAGTATCCATCATCACCTCAAAAAACTGCATGCAGTGGCACAGCTCCAGGTGCTCGAGCAAATTGGGCTTTCGATGTGGAATGGATCAAACGCCGGCTCAATATTCATTACTCTCTCTGACTGTGATCTGCTGCGGTTCTGTGAGTGGAAGAGGGTAATTGTGTACCTCATTGTGCACGTGTTTGGACCAAACTTAATCATGATGTCAGGCTGTTAATAAAAGGTTATTAAAGGAACAAAGATCCAGGTTTTACATATGTTCGGCAGTGGAGGTCTCGGGAACTCCTGTCTCTGAGGTAAACATGGGCCCTCATGACAAATGATGCTCATGCTGAGATCAGATAGTTAACAAGAGATCCCCTTATTAACCAGGTCTGCATAGATAATTGGCACTTGAGCCTCACATTTTGAATCTGGCCTGAGCAGTGTCATTTATCAAGAACCCGAGCATGCTGTCAGGGCTCCATAATAAGCTGCGGTAACTGATGAATCAAGATTAAGCAGATAGATTGAGAATGAAGCAGGAGAAAATGGGCCACAGCCGTGTTGTGAGAGGCTTAGCCTGATATTCATAACATTAAAGTGCTATTATTCCTTATAGGGACGGATCCATCCAGCATTAGAACGTATGGTTGCAAAATAGCTGCAGCCTGACAGCATCATGATGAAGAGTCGCACCACCTTTGCAGTAATCTGCAACACTTTGTAAGCAATCTTCAGATATTTTCTCTAAAAAAAATCTTTTTAGATGTACGAAACTGTGTGTGAATATCTTCCATTAATCAACTGCTCTATCATCAGGAAAATAATCAGCAAACAAATTTGATTTAAATTGATTCCAGCAAAACATCTGTGGTTGTAGCTTTTGAAGGGTTTTCAAAGATTTGCTTCTTTTTTGTGTCATCTGTGATAGTAAACAGAATATTCTGAACTTTTTCTCCACAAGTATGAACAATTTAAAGATGTCACCCCTGGCTTTGGGTATTTTTTTATTACTATTTCCAGACAAATTTTTGAACAATTATTTGTCAAAAAAATTGGAATTAATTTGCAACCTCACTGTTCTTGAAAATGATCACAGACCAAAGTCAAGACAGTAATAGATCTCATTGTTGCCTTGGGTTCACTAATAACTATTGTTCTCAGATTTGGTAAATTGTTGTTATTCCACAATATAATTGGCATTAGCTAAACAATGCAGAGACTCATTATGCCTATTACAGCTGTTAGAGTCTATCAAGAAAAATAATAATAGAAGAAGACAGAACTTCTCATCAGAGCAGCATAATTAGCAGCACTTATTCCACTGTTTCCAGTTTCCACTGGTGGGTCACTGGTGTGTTTTCACAGCCTTTTTAATGCGTGTGTGTGTTCACCGTCCTTCCGTTTCTCACTGGTATATAAGTGCAGATAATTACAGATGATGGGCTGGTGATCAGCTGCAGGTATGGGAGCCACCTCGGGCCTCGCCCAGCCTTGCACCTCCAGCACTCCCCTGCTCTGTCAGGCATGTTTGGCAAGCGTCTCCTTTCCCTAAGTCTCCAGCTGTCCAGTGGGGTGCGCCAAGTCACAGCAGGAGTGCGTGCCTCTCCATCTATGGCCCATCTCTTTCTAGGAGTGTGAGATGTGTGCGTGTGTGTGTGTGTGTGTGTGTTTGGGGTCGGGGGGAGGCGGTGGTGGAGGGGGTCCTTCTCTGTACTTGCATTACTCACTAGCAGACGGAGCATGCTGCCAGCACCCAGCATGTCCACCCACGCGCCCCTGCCCTGCCGGTTAGACCTCACGGTTGGAGGAGATGATGGAGAGAATCTGGGATCCAGGAGGGGGGTGGATCCAGAGGAATCTGAGAGACAGAGAAAGGCAGACAGAAGCCCAGAAGCTTACCTCCATCCCACAGGCCGATCCTCGGACAGCCCGACCTGATATGGTAGTCTCAATCTCCTTGTTGGGTTTCTTTCTGGGGGAAGACAGGAGGGGTGTTACTGCAATGACAGCTGAATGATTTGCTTTGGTTTTGTATTATCACTTCCCCTTATTACTGTGCTATGAATTCTATCTGTCTTAGCACGGATTTTGATGTTGAAAAGGACTTAGTGTTTGGCAGCTTCACTTACTGTACAAGATTAATTAATGGAACGTATTTACAAAACCAACAAACATTTGGCCCTTAAATAGGAAATAATGATAGAGTTTCATTGCAAAAAGTTTAAAAAGCACCACTTTGCACATCATGTCTGTTGAGACTATTTGAAGCATTAGAGCAGGAGCAGAATGATTGAGTCCAAGCATACAAAGAATTGAATTTATATCTACTTTCTAATATAAGATGTTATATTAAAGGAGCTGACTGATGCTGGACTGTAGCTGAATATTTGTAACAACTGCTCAGAAACAATAAAATACAGCAATCAAATAATGTTAATCATCAGCATTGGGACAAATCCTTCAACAATAAATTCTCATCCAAATAGAAATAACTAGGGCTCATTACTAGCGGCCGGTATTACTTTCATGTGCCCACAGGGGGCTCTAGTGTACCACAGATTTTACTGCCCAAGAATCTGTTAACTGCAGCTCAGAGACCAAGGCACTGATTGTGTTGAGGGTAGACCTTTTGAACTGCTGTGCTATACGATTGATACAAACATTAACCAAGCTTATGCACAAATCAGAACATAAGCATGCTGTAATAGTGCAAATTAAATGCAAAAAGAGGGTAAAAAAAATAGTTAAAACTTAACAGAACTGTGCTCACAATGCAATGTAGCACTGCATCAAAAAGACACAAAAAACTGAGTGAACCTTATCTAGATACTTATTATATATATATTTATGTGTGTGTGTGTGTGTGTGTGTGTGTGTGTGTGTGTGTGTGTGCATGTCTGTATGAAATTCCAAGGTGGTGAACAGTACTTGATGAGCTAGCTCTGGAGACCTCTGAATTTTAATGATGTTGGAGATGATATTGTGTGTCCTTCAGCTTGTTATACTGACACCAGCACTCCATAAATCATCATACCTAGCTATCGTAAAATCAATACCAAACTGCTACCTCAGCGCTAACCCGTAATAAGTTTTTCAGCCATCTAACAGCTTAAACTTTGCTGTAATGCCGTTCGACCTATAGGTTAAGATCAGAGCATGCTTAATTTGTTTTGTAATAGAGACTTTCTAATCCTTAATGAAGCGCCTATTAGGGAGGCTTTTGTTGGCACATTGGTGATCAGTTGGTGGAACAGCCATTGCAATTAAGTTTGAATCTTTGTCCTGGAGCAAAAAAAGGAAAAAGGAAAAGAAAAAAAAAGGGAAGCTTGAACGGTCAATAAATGTTAATCCAGTCAGAACTCGTCTGTGCCTTTGAACAGGACTCACGCTGGGTTTTTTTCACATGCACTTGTTTCATCCTTCCCTAAGAGAGGCCATCCCTTAAGGATACTGCCACTGATCCTGAGACCAGACTACCACTCACTAATAAGAGCCCATGTGTAAGCAATATTGTCCACATTAAACACATTATTAGTGAGCTTTGTGTAAAACATAAGCCATAAATGCAGTCACAGAAATAAATGGAGCACCGCAGTTTTTCCATAAGAAAGGAGAAATAATGGGACAGCCATTGTGTTAATAGGAATAAAGTGAAAAATAAACATTGTATGGCTCCAGTGAAGGATTCACTGCTGCTTTAAATTTCCTCTACTTCTTCTTGCGCCTAAATTCTCCCTGCATGCTTTATCCAAATCACAAACTAGATGCAAATAACAAAAGAAAACACAAAATGACAAGCCTCATGTAACCTTGTGGGGTTGTGTTTTCTTTTTTTTCAGAATGATAGCTATAACTGGGGCCGCATTTCTGAGACACACAACATATGTAAAAGCCTTTGCACAAGAGAGAAGCCATTGCCACAATTTCTGAAGCGTAAACAGCTTATGAAAGTCAAATGGATATGTGGCATAATCTGACACGGTGAGTCGCTGCTTCAAAAACATCCCTAACAAACCACGATGCCAGACAACAGTGACAATAGTTGCATGTTTTTAAATGCTCCACAGGTGATCGAGCCATGATTTTAGCCATTTGTGAGTCAACAAAGTAAAATGAATCAGGTATTTAACACGGGGGCGCGATAATGAAAGAGGATTAGCCCAAGAACAGTGTACTTCCTGACTGGCAGCTCCCTGTTAACACTCCAGTGAATGTAGTATTAAAAAGACTAACACGGGTCACCACCCCAAAATTTCCCGTCCGAAAGATTAAGCGTTCAAGTGACCTGGCACCGCTATCAGCTCGTTATTCATGTTTTTTGGCAAGGGGAACACCCACATAGCCATGGTTTTTGGGGACGCTGATTTTGGCTGTGATTTACACGCAATAAGAGGTGGTAACCAATTGTCAGAGGTCTTGCTGGCTGACCCTGAAACATCTGTGTTTAGGGTCTGTTGCTGATTACACAGCAGACAAGGCAGCAAGGGGATGATACAACCCTGCCAGCGGACTGGCCTGAACAATATTTGACTCAAATGGCAGCACCAAATAATGTCATTTTTAATTAAATCCTCAGCAAAGTGGACACAGTGGGTCGAAAAATACTAAACAAATGCACAAAAAAGACTGTTTGCTGTCTACTTTCTCATGCTGGACCTGTGTCATGTCAAACCCCGTATTTCAAAGATGAATAATTACTGATAAATCTTTACGCCTTGAACTTCGGTGTTCTTCTGATGTTAGCACTTTTTCGGATACTGATGTAGATATAAATCACTCAGCCAGCATTGTCACAGCTAGTTTCCCGACTCAAGGGGGAAATTCACCTCAGAACAGAACTAGATGTAACATTTTGTTTTTGTTGGTTACAGGGGGATTTGTGGACAAGTATTTCCCAGAGTTTACAGTGATGGGTTTGAAGGGGAAAAAAAGGAAGGAAGACGGTATTTAATAGTTAATATTTTGTTTTTAAACACAGATTATTTTAATGGAAAGAATTTGTAAAATCCTTTCCCCAAATTTTCTGAAATTTATTAGTACAAATATATTCATTGATGATATAAAAATCATCTAGTTGAAATTTTAAGTATGTAAATATAAAGCTGTAGTTTACAAGTAAATATATATACTGCAATGCTCTCAGCTACTGTGTAATTTGGTGTGTTTGCAGACCTTTTCTTTTTTGGATTTGAACTAATGCAGTTTGTTCATTAACCCAATTTCCCTGCAATTTTCTTTTCTACATTGAGCTTTAACATCTTCTTGGTCACTAGAACTAATACAAAAAACATTATATTTCCATCATATGTTCTTAAAAAGAAGTTTCAGTTAATTATTTCTGAAAAAAAACAAAAAACAAAAAATAATTCTTCTAGTTAGTGTCATTGTGACGAAGCTTGACTTTTGATTGTTTCTTTTTTATGTCAAAAGACAAAGAAAACTCAACCAAGGTGTTCATATTCACCAACACAAAGAATAATCGAGTCTTTTCCAAAATTGTAGTTGTTTGCTTTAGTTAAATTATGATAGAATTATTTGAATTTCCACAACATGTTTTTATACTGGTGATGGCATTTGTTCACATCCACCAAAATAGCATCACTAGTGAAAGAGCAGAGGAAAGAGATTGTACATAATTTAATCCACTTTTTTTAAAAAAAAAGGAGAGTCTGTCTGGTCTTGAGATGTCAGCTTTAGTTCAATTATAAAACATATGTCCCTATGTTGCACTGATGCACCCCTCGATATTGTTTTTTAGGAAGGAATGAACACTCCAGTCGCACCATACACGTCTGTCGGTGCAATTTAAGCTTAGCAGCACGTCTAGCGTTCAGTTTGCTGCTGGAGATGGACCAACAGTCATGAACTTAGGAAAGATATTGACATGGCAACTTTGCAGAAAATATTGGGGTAAATTGAAGCAGCCTGGTATCTTGCATGTCTGTCAGAGGCCTCCCATGTGGCTCTGATGGGGCTGTTAGGGACTGGCAAGGCCAAACCAGGGCATGGAGCGAGGGGGAGGGGAGGGTTTACACTTAAGGCCGGAGCTGGGATCCGTCAATGTGGGCGGATCGGGTCATCTTCAGCGTGACCTGCCACCTCTGATCTGAAAAGCACAATCTGACCCCAGTGCTGAGCAGTCGTCGCTCACTGTCACAAGTCTGCGTCATCTGAACGGAGATCTCCTACTGTAGTCATAATCCTCCATTTTTCTCTCTGTGTGTGTAATTTGCAAATTATGATCTTGATAAGGAGTTTCATTTAAATTTTAAATAATGATGCAAACAAAGATAAAACTGGATGATTCTACGAAGATAAGTTTAACTATATAGTGCAACAAAATAGCACAACATAGCAGCGCCTTTTAATTAAACCCACACAGCAGCAGCCGACCGCTTTAGAAAACATACACGTAGTTTTTCACAATTGTATGATCTGCCAAAAAGTCCAGTCTCGCCCTTTGTTGAGGACCTACAGAGGAAGAAACACGGATAATAAAGGTCTCTTTATGATGAGGCTCCTGCACACTGAGCCACAGAAAACTTAAGAAAAAATATCTATCAAGAGGTGGGAATTACATTGCCCTGTGCTAGGGTGGGAAAAATGAAGCAGGCATTTCTGAGCTTGCTGGCAACATAACCTTCAGAAACATCCTATTTTTCATTAGAGTTGTGTCAGACAGCTATGCCTTTAATAACATTCATCCCCGTACCAAGGAGAGGATAACTCAAGCTTTAGGCACATAATGAATGGGAGAATAGGGCCTGGCGCTGCTGAGAACAGGAGGGCTTGCCAAACAGGCAGAGCTGCACTGCTGCACTCGTGGCAAGCCTTTCACAGCACGGCATCCTCCTGTATTAACGCCATGCAAATGAACAGTCAGATGCTTCCTGAGGTGGCTCTCTAATGTGGCCCTGTTAATTACTGTCATTAGAGCCAGAGCTGGGAGAAAGAACTAACAAGCCACCGTCCTCATGATCTCTGCATTTGAAAGTCATCTTCGGCGATAAAAACACGTCACAACCCCAGTTAGAAAATTGCAAATTGCTAAATTTGCTGACAGAGTGCAAAAAAATTCTGCTGACTCCGAGCCGCCTGCCGGTGATGGATGCATTCTTGACACAGTCTTGGTGTTTAGACTTAAGAAATAATGAGTATCAATGTCCCAGCCGTGGAAAATGCAAAGATGAAAGAGCGCTGTGTGGGTTTAATTAAGGGAAGCAGAGGCAGGAGCTGCTTTCAAACAGAGTGACCCAACATGATCAGGTTCTTATTGCTGTCACTTTTGTGCTGAAATATGGCCAGTACGGTACAGGCTGTGCTTTAATAGCTCCAATGTAGTGTCATAGCAAGTCAGTCCGAGACTGTTAATGCATTGTAAATGCGGCCCAGAGATATTTTTGTGCAGCTTGTCTTGGTTTCAGAAACACAGGTTAATGTGTACAACATAACATCTGAATAAGGCGCTTGGATTAAGGGCAGTTTTGTTTTAAGAACAGTTGAATTGGTTTTCACTGCATCATTACAACCATGGGGGGTATGGGCACTCATTGTTTCCACAGTCAAGTAAAGTATTTTGTTTTACAAATGCCCTCCGGCAATTCACACTCCCTACATCGGGGGGAGAAAAAAAATGTTTCTCATACTTCAGAGAGCAAACCAAAATATCCCCTATTATGTCTGTGATGCATCAAATCCCTGGTGTGGCCTTGAATTTAGTTTCTCCCCAAAAACTGGAGGGTGACACGGTCAATATATTCAACACACAAGGCCACTTCCAGGCTAATATAGAGGACTTTTCTCTCTTTTTCCTCTTCCCTTTCTTTATTTCACTGTCTCGCTCTCATTCGCTTCTCTGTTTTTCAAACGTCTGTGCTGTTGAGGACAAATCAAAGGCTCTATTTTACTAATGTAACACTGAGCAGACTGTGAGGTGGCTGTGGGGATAATGGGACTGCAGAGATGTGAAACAGACAGGCTGAAATGGATAATTAGGACAGAAAGTTTCTGCGATGCCAATGACACTCTACAGGAAATAGGATCATTAAGTTCTATATCAAATTGCTGTAGAGTGTATGTATATAAAATGGCTCGTCCCATTCATTCTTTTCATTACAACTTTTCATTTCATTACAACCAAGCTCTGTTTAACTTAAGGTGCAGCCCTTACCTCTGTTTCAGAGAAATGTCAGAATGTAGGCATTTTAACTATCTTTATAACTACCTGTGAATATATTTAGCATAATTACTGCTTTGACCTGCCGGAGAAATACACGACTACTTCTCATCCTCTTGCATGACGGCCCATTAGTAGTTACTCTGCAAACCCATCTTTGTTGTAAAAGATGTAGGTATCAGAGATGAAAGTTGCCATGTTTGAATTTTGGGACACGTGAATGAAAAGGGCATCCTCGCAGATCTGTGCTGCTCAGGAGTATTTGATACCACACCGAAGAGTTCGGTGCAGGCAAACTGGATAATAAGCTGCAATAGCTGTTAAAAGGCATTTGAGGGAGATATCATGCTACGTTGCTCTATTATGATTAGATTTCTCCTTGACAATATGAAAAGATCAAATCAATATCTACTGAGATTTTGATGATCCACAAGCCACCCCCATCCAGTTCCCCTTTCCCCCAGGCTCTATTGAGAGAACATGATCTGACATCACCACGGTAACGTCAGGCTTCTCTCGGCTACTGTGGAAATATGTAACTTCGATTAGCGAAACGCTTAACAAAATGACCTGTGTTTTGGATGTGCTCCCAAATGTTGCTGTTTGGGTACTGATGACGGGACCTATTGTGTTCCACTTTAAAGCAATTCAATTAGGAGTCATTAGTCCTCTGAGTGATTACCAGTGGCCTATCGATAGAGATGAAGGACACTCTAATTAAAGGGCATTTAAATGTTTCTCGGCTAAGAGTAATGGGGAGAAACACAGCATTTAAAACGCAGTTTGGAGGAAAATATCCTTGCACAGCAAATGACCGACATAACATGTTCACTTTGCTCTCTGCAAATTCCCTTTATAGACACATATACGGTGATGGATCCCACAGGAATACTAAAATGTGGCCATACAACAGTCACCAAGAAGCTACCAGCCCTGCTAAAAAGCAGGTAAACATTCAGATGGTATGCTTATCTGCTTCAGAAAAAAATGAAAAAAGACAGATAAATGGCAAAACTGATGTAAAATCATGGCAGGTATTTATAGTACATATGTGAAAATGAATATTCCACTAAAGGGATAGGGTGGATTATCTTTCATTTTTAATTGACTGTCAGTGTTGAGCATCTTTGAATTCATTGCATCAAAGATGGATAGGTACTTTCACTGCCTATCATGGAGTTAATTCCGTTCTTAGATGAATTGCAGTGATTATATCGGAGGAAGGTGACTTACTTTAAATCTGCTTCCTTTTTCTGTAAAATGTTTCTGCTATTTCTTATGCAATCACGCTATGTGCAGAGGAAATCATCGGAAACCAAACTGAGACGTTCGTATATCACAAGATAAATACATGAAATCTTCGAGCTCATGTTAATCTGAAGTTATTGCACTAAAATGAAATAATTTTGCATTTACACAGGTGAGAGAGTCATATTTAATTTCCACAAGTACTTCCAGAGACTCATCAGCCACGGCACAAGGACACTACACCTCCACAGTGTTGAGAGGACTGCTTTGTGTTAACATAGTGAGAGAGATATTGATTAAAGTATGATAAGAAAAAGCTCCAGTCCCAGGGCAGAGGCTCCACAGTTATGATTAAATACACTGCACAGAGGTAGGACCTATATCTCAGACACAAGCTAACCTTGTGCATCTATATACAGCAAATTAGTTTTTTCTCTAATGTAGAGTCAGAAAGGATGAAAGGGCCAAAAATTCTAATAATAACTCTTTATGTATTAAAATAAATGTAGAAAGTTACCACATTTTATTTTGCGAATAACTCTGGGTGACTCATAACAGTCATGACATGATGCAGCTTTTTATTTTTTGAACAACACAATGCAGAAATGATGAAAAACTAAATATAGATAACATATAATGCTAAAGAATTAACCTAAAATTGGGGACTGTATCCAAAATATTATTATCCTGGCTGTCATGTGTAATTTAAGTGACTTAAAATAAACTAGTACTAAATTACAGGTGGGGAATCTCTTTGTCATGACCTTTATTATCATTGCATTTTATAGACAGTGCTGCACCAAAGAGACCAAGAACTTCAGGTTAGGCAAAATTCAATCTACATAAACGTTGCTGTCTAAATCTTAAAAATTTGCATTTCCTATTATTGTGAAAAATACAAACATGGTCTATACTTTGCCATTATAAACAAAGCTTAACATTAAAATACTATTTAGTTGCCCCAAGGTTTCAGACTTACACGAATTAATTTATCTCAAACTCTTATGTCAACAAAGTTAGAAAGATTAAAGGTGTATTTCAATAGGGGGCACCACATTCATCAATGGAGCCTTTAATTTTTTAAAGTTTGCATATTATATGTGCATGTGAATAAGGTGTCAGGATTTAAAATACTAGCATCTTGTTTGTTGTTTTTGTGCTCAGATTTACTGTGTTTTATTGTATGCAACCTTAAAATAAAAATCTTGGAATAAATAAAAGCCATTACAGCAACAGGAACAGGGTTCTGTTAAGGTTAAGTTACAGTCAGCTGTTAAACGTATGTGATGATTCTCCAAAAACGGCTTCATAGTCAAAGAATAAACTCTTAAAATGTAAGATACTGGATCTTGGTAATAAAGCCCTGTTGTGACAAACAGTAAAATACCAGTATTTTAATCCAATACAATTATTTGACTTTTTCCCCCCTAATTTTAATAAACTGCATCACACATAAATACATCTGATATAAATTTGCGGTGAGTAGAGATATGTGAAGCTCACAGCAGTGTTATAATACTGAATCTCATGCAGAGTATAATGCAGAGGATTGGAATGTATAAAATTCACTCATATAACCAAGTTTTGGTAGCATTGTCAGATATGTTGCAAGGACCATTTCCAGTTGCAGATTAAAAATAGTTGAAACATTGGGTCCAAACATGGTAGGATTGGGTTGAACATGCACGTGGATGAGAGTCCACCACTGTATGACGCAAAAAGAGGAGACTAATGTATAAGTCCTGGCCTGTTATGTTGATCAGTACCTCTTATCTTTCCAGCTGTTTTACTGTAATCACAGTGAGATGTTTGTCACTGAAATAAAACTTGTTTTCTGCTGTCAGTGTGAATGTGAAAGAGAGCAGGAAGCAGTTTGCAAATTTCTGATATTGACAGGAAACCTTGTTGTATTTTCATTAGTTACACAAAAAAAAACTATAATACATACTAAAAAGTAGATGATCCAATTTTGCATGCCAGCTGCATTCTTCGGTTTTACCTACACAGCCGAAATAACTGTGAAAAATGTCCCCTTGGTCGGACTTTTATTCCTCACCTTATTCCCAATGTCATTCATTTGCCACTGAAGGTAACAAGCCTTTTCCACTCGGTGCTCTGTAACGGCAGACCTTTAATAGCCATTTCCCGGTGTGGCGAGGGGAGAGAGGGGGAACATGTTTATTTGTGTGTCTGCACATGCTTCTCCAGCGATTCTCTCTGCTCCACTCACCCAGCTGCTGGCTGGAGGAGTGATTCATGGGCCTGACAGATGCCTGGTGCAGCTGGATCTGTCCTTGATCATCCCAAAAGCCTGGACAGCACTGTCATTCACCATTGCCCAAATTATCTCTGTATTGACTGCAGAACCCTCTGTGACAGCGCCGTAATGGCTAATTACCCAGGATGCTTTGGGTACTTTTAAACCCCAGAGTGTTCTCTTGCTGTCTTGCCATGCGGCTGCTGCTGCTACCGTGTCGTGTCGTTCTGAGGGCCACTGTTTTCTCTGGCCCCACCTGAGCTCCACAGTCAGAGCATCCCGGAGCAAAACATCAAGAGGAACAAAGGCATAATGTTCTCTTTTCCCTGAATTATACAACAAAGTAACCGAGCTCTTTTTTTTTTGTAGTGTCAGTGAGAGAGACACAGAATTTCACAGAGGGAAACATGAACATAAACTACTGTTTACGGTTTGTCTGTTTCTCTATCCTTCTCTGCATGTCAGGGGAATTGCCTTGTGGAACACACACAGTTAATTATCAAAATCTGTCTAATGATGTTAGAAAAACTGGCTAGTTGAAATCTTTCTCAGTATGTAAATATGTATTTTTTTTTCTTATTATGAAAACATCTTTTGAGGATCAACAAAAATAATTGCCCAAAAGTTTCTGATGCAAAAAAAAAGCTTGCTAATCTACAATTCTAAAACCTGCAATGTTGCTTTCGTCTTTGAGGTGCATTTCAGGTAGGAAGGTGACAGAGAGAAGTGAAAGGAAATGAACAGAGAGACAGAAAGAGGGAAGGAGAAGGTGAGGGAATAGAGGGTACAAAATCCCATCCTGACTGTTAGAGAAGATGATGAGGTCCCCTGAGAATGGACAGAGTAGAGAGGGAGCAGCTTTTCCTCACAAAGATTCTAGTAATTTGCCACATCCTGTCCGCACACCAGGCATAGAAGCCACTCTGTCCTTAATTACCAGGATAACAAACCCCATCCCCTCCCTGCTCCCTCATTGTCCTGCTCTCCTCACGTTACTTTCACCCCCTCAGCCGACGCCGCCACCTCCCAGGCTTCCTTCGCTTCCCCATCAGCGTTGGAGGGAGGTGGGGGGAGAAATGAATGGCCTTAGCCGCTGTCTGCACACATTGGAAGGATGGACACCAAATAAAGTGATAAAAGCTGAGAGAATGACCCTGTCTCAGTTAGCAGCTCTGATCTTGATGGACAGGGGCATTATAATGACACCAAGGCCTCACCTGGATAAACTAGCAGCTCTGACAGCCCTGTTAGCAACACACACAGGGGAAACCCTTCAAGTAATGATACATTTACCATCAAAATATGCTGAAAAAAACCTATTCAGAATTAAACTCTTGCAATTCTTTTTGTCAAATCTTCAAATTCCATTCAGTTTCCAGGAATTGGATTCAGTGATCATTAAAATCTACACTGTAAGACGCTGCAAACGCTGTGGCTCGTAGCAACATCACTGTCAGGAAACAAGCAGAGTTTAGGGGCCGTGGCCTTTTCGTCTGGCCATCGTCTGTCATCTCCAAGATGGCGCCGCGTCTGCCTCGGCTTTATTTGCATTGGCTTTTGCATACGTTGCTGCATACATCCTGACTCCACAGAATCAAAACAAAGAGGGGGGAGAGAGCCGGGAGTGACACTACAGTCCTGCCTTTGCCACAAGCGGCAGATACATTGAGCCGAGAGGGAATGACGAGGCTGTATTAGCACCGTGTTTGTACGCCTTTTCAGCGAACAGGCAGTGGGAGGGTCTACTATTCCTGGGGGTGAAGGGGTTAGAGGGGTGTGTGTGTCTGTGTTACCAGTCACCTGCTGCTAAATCCTATTAGCAAGGCCTGGGGGTTAAACCAACCATCACCATTAAAGGCCTGTCAGGGGAAAGCCCACAAATAATAGGGCTGATCGTTACAACTCACAAATAATTAGGTGCTTTGATAGAGGATAATCAATTAGTGATAATAGGAAGAGGCTTGACATTCTGAGATGTACCAGAAAGGAAAAAAAATAGTAACAAAAACAGTAAAAAAAAAATGCTACAGAGAAATGAGAATTTAGGATTTTATTAATAGCCTAAACCTTATTTTTAAGCAATACATATATATATATATATATATATATATATATATATATATATATATATATACAAAAGAGCTACAACTAGTGTATTTTTCTTGATCACTAAAATTAAAATAAATATTATTACTTTGTCTCTATAATGCCACAAGACAATGACAGTTGGCTCCAAAGGTTAAGGAAAAGTCATGAAATTTCCTATTTAGTCCCACCAACAGTCGTAAATAACAAATAAAAAAAACAGTAATAATACTGAAGTTAGTATTACATAAGAATGAAAAAACAGCAAATCTTTCCAAATGACAGGCTGGGGAATGTTTGATGTTTATATTTTAAAAGTGACTTAACTAGTGAATAGATTATCGAAGCAGTAGCTGATTATTTTTTTAGTAATTGAATGATCAATTAATCAACTAAGTGATCATTCTGAAAATTATTTTATTTTCATTTGTTATTCTTACACTGTTGCTGGAGCTGTAATTAATACCAGTAAACGTAATGTTTTCATATGATGCCACGATGCAGAAAATAGTACCATTAGCTCTTCAGCTGATTGTGCACTAAAGGGCTAGAATTCATATCTTGAGCTCATTTGATATTCAACCTTAACCTCGGTGCCAATACTTCCCTCACTTTGTTCTGTTAAAAGCAACAATTTTGTGCATTTAATTTATTCATCACAGCTGTATTCATGCTGCATGTCTCTGAACAGACGGTTTAAGGATTTTTCTTGACTTGACTAAACCAAGGACAAAAGAGTCTTCAGTTCTGAGGCCTTATCACCTGCAGGAATGAACTACAAGTGAAAGTCTTATAGCAGATATTGTTGTTGAAGGATTAGAGCGTCAGCCTAAACATTTCCATATGATTGCCAACATGAGGAAAACGAGGTGCGAAAAAATTGGCAATGCAAGTGTTAAATGAGATGAGAAGTGACAGTTTACATCTCCAGCCACAATTAACACGTTGATGGCGTTTTTCGCCGGGCCCCTCACAGTGATAATGCCTGTTGTCAAATCTGTTTAGCACGCCAAATCTCCTGGAGCCTTCAGCTAGGCAGCAAGCTTTTGACAGATTGAAGGTTCAGAGATAGGCTATCATGACAGATGGAAGCTGGCATCGATGTTCAGCTCTCGCCAATCACAGGGGACCTGCCCCCCTTATTCTGCGGGGCGCAGCTCCGCAACCTTCCCCCCTCTGATGGGAGCAGGGGATGGCATTGTTAAGCAGTGCATCTGTGAGACTCAGTCTCCTCTGATGGAAGCATAAGGCAAAGAGCTCTCAAGCAAAAGACGGCCACTGCTGTAAGCGCATTTCAGATATGATGGGAGGCTAGCTCCAGGGAATTGTGGAGGAGGAAAAAGTTTGAAACATTTTGAGGAGCAGAGGAGGACCCAGGAGAGAAAAGAGCGACTGCAGCAAGCCTCAGCTATTCAGTAATGCCATCATTAAATTTGATTATTACCTAAATGCTGGCAAATGCTCTGTATAGTCACAGTACAGTGGAGTTTGACAGAAGCATTTACTTGATCGCTGTTTATATCTGATTAGCAGAATGACAGCTTTTTTTTCCTCATGACCAACAGAATCTCACCTGTTAAATACTCAATACTGAGAGAGAAAATCAATTTAGGTAGCCTTGGCTTGTGTATAGAGTCCTCCTTAGAACTCATACTACAGTATGATTACCCTTAATGAGATCCATCTGAAACAGTGGCACAGGAGAAACTCATTAAACTGAGCTTGTTCTAATCAGACAGGCTTATATGGATTTTGCAGACATCAGAAATTGTTCTGAAAAAGAAAAATACACCAGGGCCTCTGAAACAGAAGAAGGGATCCGATAATTAAGTATCTGCCATGCGCTGATGATATCACGAGTGTTAATGATCACTGTAATGACAGTTCACGCAGCACCCAGTTGATTTACAATACACCTACTGTGAGGCACCACTGCGACAACCACTGCAGCAAACACGCCCAAGTGAAAACAGCTTAGTATAGATTAAAAACACATAAGTTAGACCCAATAGGCACTTTTAGGGAAAGGAATTAAATGCTTACTTGCACTAAAAGATTTCCGTAGGTAGATAAGTTTGAGATGCGGCGTTGTTGGTTTACTTGCTGGCAGGCAGCCCTCTAAGTTGTTTGGTCTCTCCCTCCCTGTTTAGGCGAACACATTGTTGATTCAGACCCATCATGTTGAGGCTTGAGGTCACCCTGTCTCAGGCTTGGCTAGTTAGCAGCAGCCCACCTGATGGCCCAGAGGAAATCACAGCAGCCGCACTCACAGGAGAGGGCCTGACAGCCAGGCCCCGCACCAGAGAGAGGGGTCCAGCCAGGGGGGTGGAGAGAGGAGGGTCAGTATGGGGGGAGGGAGCAAAAAAAAAGGGGGGAGAGGGAGGAAGGGAGGGAGAGAGGGAGAAAGGAGGGGGGTCCTTCAAAAGCAGGGAGGGATGAGACTTAGCTAAAGAGGGCGCAGTGGTGAGCGGTGTTGTGATCACGGCTGTGTTAAGTGGCGAACGTGGAGGATGTTAAAAAAAAAAGGAAAGCAGGTGATGCCAACTTACTGGGAGGCAGAAGAAAAAGAAAGATGAGAAATGAGGAAGACGGTTCCTGGGTTAAGTCGTACAAAAAGAGGGAGAAGAGGAAGGTCCAGTCGGTGTAAGAGAGTGATGAGGATCCTCATTCATAAAGATGGATGGTTCAAATTTTGGGGGAGGGGGAGGAACTTCTCCTCAGTGGTGTGTGTGTGTGTGTGTGTGTGTGTATATATATATGTGGATCTATACAGGGGGCTGGTCTAGTGGTCTAGTTGTCTAGTTTTTCCAACACCTAACAGCAGTTTCTGTTCAAGCAGAAGCAAAACTGCACTGTGTAAATGAAGTGAGGCATCAGTGTAAGCTATCCTGGGGCAGTGATGCTGCTCTTGCAGAGAAAACGTTGGCTGTAAAAAAAAAAATGCTGTGATGAACAGCAGACATTTCCAGTTCACAAGACTCCCAGTCTCTCCTGAGAGTCTGCTTCATCCCTATTATAGCCAATAATAGCCCATTGTAGTCAAATGCTCTTTCTCTTCACTGTGACTGAATGAGGACACATTATTTACTGAGAGGAGACAACACTAATACACGGTTGCAGAAAACTGCTGACAGGAAGAGGGCAAAAAATCATAGGTTTTCTCTCCTAGAGGACGTTACACTTCTTTATATTTATAGTTATGTTTAATAACATCACGCAGTCTGCCAATACACCTCCAGACAACCTCCAGAGTCGCTCTCACTGCAGGCTCCGATACAAGGCGTTGGATTTGAGGAGATCAATGTTTTATTTCCGCTTTCTACACTGACACTGATGAGGTCATTCAGTGATGTAAGAAAAGAACTTCTTCAAAATAGTAAAAACCTACATGCTGTTTATGATCATCTGCTCAGATTAAAGCGAGGATGCAATATTTATGGTTTAAAATCTCCCATTTCACAATAAATATGGGGATGTATTTTTAATTTATGATTGCAGCTTGCACAGATCATAAGCACTGCACAAAATAAAGCATAAAAACAAAGTAATTAAATGAGTCCTTTAATACTCATTAAAATGTAATCTTGATGGATAAAGGCCCTCTTTTCCGAAGCATTTCAACAGTGCAAAAACTGCAAAAACGCAGATCAAAACCTCACTGTATTCATGTGCCACTGAACACAGTTCCTTTAGGTTTCCATTTTGTGCTTATGTCCAAAGGCATCCCGAGACAAATGCCTCACCACAAAGTCATACACCATTAATGCAGTCAGTGGTGCTGCAGCCTCAGAATCTTATTATCTTAGTTGGTTCAGCCTCATTAGCTGTTCTATGCATATTAATGGGTGGGAAATGGAAAACTATACCCCATTTAAGAACAAAACATGCTCAAAGTACTCGCTGCTTCTAGGTTATAGGACATAACTCACTCTGCAAATTGCTATCATCGGGCTTCTGGCAGAACCCTGCTGTTTTCTTTACCCAAAAGCCCCTGGTTCCCTCGCGGAGACAGAGTTTCATTAACCTGCACTGCATTCAGATGCCATTATGGCTCTAATTATGGCACATGCTCTTATGAGGAACTGCCTGGGTTCTCAGAGACTTTTATGTCCAGCTGTCCTGTCGCCAAGGCCGGGGTCGTCCCCACTGCTGCCCATGTTCCAGGCAGAGAAGATGTGCTAATCTCAGATGCATTGAAGCTGGCTTTGTAGACTTATGCGGGCTTATCTATCATGGTCACGACTGCATTAGACATAAGACCTTAAGTTTGCAGCCACTGAAGTAGAAAGGAGAGCAAATTAAATTCTTCTCATCTATCTCCTCAGCTGTGTCTAGATTGCATCAGTCAAAAAAAAAAGAAAAAACTTGAGGATCTCTTGAGGATAAAGCGAGCACCTCACAGTGCAAAGGTAAGTCTTTCTGTGCTGTTTGTTCTCCGCAGTGAAAAGACAATGTTGTTATGTAGTTTGCCGATCTGCATTTAATTATTAGAGCCACACGATAATGACAGGGTGTTTGCCATTCTAGACTCAGCACATCTGCCAACAGGCCAATGGAGACCTAGCTTGGGAAACAAATAAAACCTCTGTCCAGTGTCTCATTATCCATGAAAGTATCTCCTCGGCTTCCTCTGTCTAATCAAAGAGAAAGGAAACACAGGAACAAGCTGAAAAATTCCAACATGAGGGCGATTGAAACAGTTCCCTCAGCGTTGAGCATTGCTCACTCACGGCAGATAGTGAAGGTAAGAAGATCCTTTGGCAGGTGCTGTGGGCTGTCAGAGCTGTAGATGAGCTCTGCTGCTGGATAACATCTTGCCAAATGCTCGAAGCTTGTCAGTTAACAGTCTGCCAGAAAAAGGTGGACAGCTACTAACCTCTCAGAGAAAAGACAAAGACCAACACTAAGTTCCAAGCCATAAAAAGAAAGTTCAGAGTTGCCTGAGTGAAATTACCAGCATTGTCGCTATGATGAACTTAGAAATGGAATGTTTTAAGGCACTTAATGCAAAAAAGTTTCTGAGCAATGATGGTCATAAGATTCACTCAACTAATAGCAATTAAAATGTCTTAATTTCATCAAGTTCCATAGAAAAATGTGGCCATGTTTGAGTTTACATGTTCATGTACATGCATGTGAAGTTCCTCTCGTCATCTGCGAAGATATTTAAGCATAGATGTTGATCGTTAGTGGTTTTTTGTCATGACTGATATAATAATGGTAGTTTGGAGCTAAAGAAAGCCGATAGTCAATGAATCGCCCAATATTCCTCTGACTTGCTCGCAAAACAATTCTTTCTGTATACTTCTCTCTGCATTCCTTGAGCAGGGCAGCAGTTATCTTTAGTATGATGCATTAACAAAGCAATTCTATAACCATCAACATTATTGTGGTCATAATTTACAAATAGAACCATCTTATTGTCTTGTTCTGTTCTGATTAATCTGACAAAATGCTTAATTGGTCGACCACTAAGCATGTCAACTTTAGTTTCCGTTGTTTTAACTTGTTCTTTCTGTGTGTCAGACAGAAGTAGTTTGGTTCCCACAGCCAAGATAAAGTCACTTAATCAAGATCAATACCAGCTCTTTGGCTAATCAACATACTATTACAAAGCACTGTAAGTTCAACACACTGGTGCATATATGGACTTATTGTGCACAAAAAGAATCTGATCTGATGAGTAAAGTAAAGGTATCTGCTGCCTGTCTCACTCTTTCTCTACAAAATTCCTGCAGTGCCACAACACTGAGAGCTGCTGGGTGCTCATCAGTTCTTGAAAGTCTAATAATTACAAAAACATGTCTGGTAAATTGAGCTGCATTGAGTCATATTATTTGTATTAAAGACATGTCTGCAATCTGAATGTAAAGATAAGTGAAGCACTACCACCAGCAGTTAAAACAGCTGCTATCGCTGACAAATAGACAGTCAAGTCTTTAATAAAATGGAACACTACACAGCACCTCCTCATGAGTCTTTAAAGTTTTCTGATGTTGCTAAAGATCTGTTTACACCACCAATGTTTATACTATACTAATACATCAGTCTTTCTTCTGCGTTATGATAAGAGAAATGTACAAAAAGCGGCGTTTAGCAGTGTATAGCAACCTTTCAAAAAAATATATAAATGTATACAAATGAAATACCAAACAGAGTATGTTGGTTTATGATTTGCGGGCTCTGTCTTGTAAGCTAATTTTATAATTACAAGAAAAATAAATATTTTTATATATGCAAATCAATTTACTCCACAGACTTTGTATATTATAATCCAACACCTTAATGTGATTAAATCTTATATTACTATGCAATGTAGAAGTAATCAGACTAATGTAATTTATTTAAAAGTTTCTAACTGTATAATTCAAAGCTCCACTTGGATTTTGACCATAAAATTACAAGTGTGTTGATGTATAACATTATGACTTAGAAACTGATTGAAATTGATGTTTTGTTTCTCCCAAATGTTCTTTAAAATCAATTAGCTGATGTTCAAGTGAGACATTAAAGAGTTTAGTTTTGATCTATATCATGATGCAACACAGTGAATAAAGTTAAATAAATTTCATTACCATTGTAAAATGATTAAACCATGGGGGTGATCCAATAACGGAGTTTTTATGAATCCTAGCTGGCCCTGACCTTTCTTGCATGTCTTTTCCCAGCTCCCTAATCTCATATTTATTCTCTCTCTCCATTATCACTTTTGAATAAAGGCAATAATGCTCCCCATTAAAACATATTTTTTTAAATTAGTAAACCATCATTTTTTCTGTCACCTTCACCTTCTAATTAGCTAAACAACAATAAAATGAGCTTATTTAAAAATTGTTTTGATTGTGCTCTTTTCATTAAGTTGAGATAATCATGACAGATATTGTTTTGGCAATATATCACATTTTATATGGAAAGTAACAAATTGTGTAATCTGTATCTGAGAAATCGCTTTCAACTAAGTTACCCATTACATAAACACCTCTCCAGGAAGTGTGTTAATTTCAGATCACATGACCTGCTCCACATGTTGTCATTTCCTCCTGAAGAAAAGACTGGCAAGACTCCAAGGCTTTCTGAGTTATTTACTATAAAGTAGTGTTTGAGTAAAGTGTGGATTTATGGCATGTCAACAGGTTTACTACAATATCTTTAGAAATAACTTTCAATTTTACTCAATTGTATTCATAATATTTAGAAGAATCCTCAAAATGCCATGTGGTGTTTGGTTATAGGTGGCCATGTTGATTTTAGGCCTGAAAACAGCAAAAAATGTCAACTATGATACCTGTCAACTATGGTACAAAAAGTCCCGCATTTATACAGTGGCCCACTACATGATTACTTCAGTATTCAGCACTGGTGAGTCAGATCATATCTATCACCAAATTCAGTTTTCATTTTGATTTCAACTACAGATGTGAAACATTTTATGACTGTATCTTGCATGGTTGCGAAGTTATCTGTCTGCAAACATCTAGACAGACTGTCAGACAAACACCTGCCAAAGTATTCAGAACTGCCTTTGTGGAGGTTTCTGCTACAGTGGGACACAACCATATTTTGTCATGTTGACACACACACACACACACACACACACACACACAACCATACAGACAGATTCACAATTCACAAAACAATACCATCCACGCTGTTGCAGCTGGTAATAAACACACTCATATGGGCAAGAATGTACAGCTAAAGGTAGTTTCATCGGAGTTTTGGATGATGAGTGGACCTAATCAGCCTGTTTTTTTTTTTTTGCCAAGGAGACAAGCATATTTACTTTGCCAGGATTTAGCAGGGAGTGTTGCGGGTACTCCCTGCTGTGATGAACATTCGTTCAGATGCTTCACTTCAGGCACAGATGCAAAGGAATTTGCAGGACACAGTAGACAATAACGTCTGGTAGCATGTTGTGCAAAAAAACTCAGCAATATATTAAAAATAATTCCATTAATTAGGAGTTTCGTTACTGCACAGTGTGAAAATTGCATAAATTGCAAAGACAAGACATGTGCTGCCCCTTTCTGTCTCTTAGACGGTGCTAGCAGTGAGACAGTTCTCTGGAGTCACCACAGTAACATAAGGTTTCATCAATGATGCAGCAGCTGACAGTTGAAAATGAGATGAAATGAAAATCAAATTTACCAAACAATGTACAGTGACACAGTTGCAAGTGGTGCTATTTTGTTGTGTATTTGTTATTCTTGTCTTTTTTCTTTGCGGTGGTAACAACGTGTAAAAGTGCAACAACTGTCCTAGTGATGCTTTTTTTGTAGTTTTTGCACATATCGCACTGGTTACTACTATGGAAAAAACCATACAGGCTGCATTTGTATCCATTTTCTCTTGATTTTATGTAGAAAGAAACCATAGACTGAAATCATGACACACCCACAAATCTGAAAAAATTCTGATTTAACTTCCCAGCCATATCGCCCAGTTGTAGTTGGGCACAGTGCACAACAACAATGTGGATCTTTGTGTCAAATTGCAGAAAAGATGTGTATATTGATATATATTATTAAATGACAATTTTATCAAACACAAAATGTTCATCTCTGTTAAATCCAGACGAAAGATGTAATGTTAATATGTCACTTTAAGCTCATTTAACTTGACTGCTGTTATTTTGTTCTATTATAAAAAACAAGCAATACATAAAGGAATAATGGAAATGATCTTTTTCGATCCAAACTTAGAGTACTTCTTGCCACACAAAATTGTGTGCAACTAATTCACTAACATTCCATTGAGTAAAGCAGTGAATGTGACTTATTTAGCTACTTCAATCTCATGGTGTGAGTGTTAATGATACTTGAACATGAGCATGTAGAGACATCTGTAAATCACTCCAGCTTTTTATCTGTAAAGACAAATTTCATGAAGACTAAAGCAGAGTGTATAGAGCAAGCTTTCTGTTGTCTTTCTGTTCAATTGCTTTGCTAATAGAACAAACTATCTGAATTAATGTGACCTCATGATTGAAAACACAGTTGAAGTGTACACACTTAAAATGTGCAACACTAATTCCAATAAGCCCTTTTCCTATCTAAATAATTTTGCTTTAATTATAACCGCCATAACAATGAGCCACAGTGAGATAAATAAATAACTTCACTGTCCTCCCTGGAATTGTGCTGATGCGGAGGCCTGCCTAGGCATTATAAACCTAATTAGCAGAAGATTACTATGCAGTGTGCAAGGCTGTGGTCCAGAAAGACATCATTAGGTCTTCTGATGGGGATATGCCTTTAGCACATTGATTGTTTTTCGCTCCAAGAACAATGCAGATTGCAGACTTTATAATTGGGCTTTCAGCTCACTTGTGACTTCACTTCCACTATGTGTGGCTGGTGATCTCCATTCAAACAAAAGAAGCCGATAACAAAAAGACATTGCCGCTGAGCTCATGGAATGAAGAGGATGTTCATGGATTATGAGACACACCAAAGAGACTGAGATAAATAAGAATCATACTGTAGGACTACATAACTATTCTACAGAAGAAGAGGATAAAGCTTCAGATCCCATCAGATTTTCTGGAGAAAATAACAGCAGCCCTGTTTGACTTGATTTGAGGATTGATCTTAGAATACTAGTCACACTCTTATGACTGCTACGTGTCAGTAATGATCTTAATGAGAAATGCCAACAATAAATATGCATTTTATATTTAATGCTACCAATAAAACTGATCATTATTTGTCCAAATCTACATTTTGAATTGGACAATGAACTTGTCTCTCACAGTGTTTATTGCTCTGCTATGTTTTTCTCTCTCTCCTTCACCCTCACCCCAAACAGGTGAGGCAGAGGGCCACCCTCCCTGAGTCTGGTTCTGCCAGAGGCTTTTTCCTGTTAAAAGGGAGTTTTTTTCTTCCTGTTGTTGCCAATGTGCTGCTCACAGGGAATCACTGGATTTGTTGGGTTTCTGTCTTTAATATAACATTGTACGATCTTAACCTCACAATGTGAAAAGTCCTGAAATGACTTATGTTTTTGGTAGTATATAAATAAAACTGCACTGAACTGAAATGTGGATCAACGAAAACAGTACTCCTGTTTTCAGTTAAAGTATATAAGTAATATATTTGTGATCTGTTATTAACAATGTTATGTTTTCCAGCAGGTTCAGCAGGTATCACACAAGAGGCTAATCCACTGTTTTGTTTTGGTCTTTGCATAGGATTTGTTGACAGATATACAATATCAGAGGTTGGGCATCTTCAAGCAGCCTTTTCTTCAGCAGCTAGATTTTGTGTTATTCATTTTTCCTTAGGTTTTCTCACACCATCTCTCTTTCTCACACACTTCAACTTGAAATTTAAATAAGCAATAAATCACCACTAAAACGAAGTTGTGCTTTAATCCCACTATTTTTGTACACTCATGCGCTAAGCACTGGACAGTGGACATGAAGGGATAACACCCTAAATATTGCCATGAGGGATAGTGGATGTTGCTGTATCTCCTCCATAAGGAAATAGGGTGAGAGATATTATTCTATTTTTACTTCTGGGTTTTCCATTTTTTTGTGAGATGACTGAAGAAAGCATAGCTTTCTTGTGTGGTGGTATGAATACATTATTTACACTACAATAGTACCCAAATATCAACATTCATATAGCACCACTTTTCAGCTCAAAGTTACTTCTCACAAGCTATGTCCTTGTGTTGCTTTTGAGGATCCTGAGGTGTTTCCAGATCAGATAGAATATGTAGTCTCTGTAGTGTTCTCCGTCTGTCCTAGACATCAAAAGTCCCTTTCCTCCCTTTTTTCCTCTCTCCTTTTACCCACTTTCCCAACTACCAAGACCTTTTGACCAGCTAGAATATAGCCTGAGTGGCAAACGAGAAGCTATACCTTAAAGCTAAGCCTTTTTTTTTTTTTACAACGACTGTCAACTACAATGCCTGAATCACTGCCAGTACTGCACTACCTGTCAAACCCAATTTACCTTTTACTTTACATTTTTTACTCTCAGTCCAAGTAGGGACGATACACCATTTAATAGGAGAATATCAGGGCTTCAAATATGGCAGTGGTGGATTGCAGTATGAAGCAGTTCAATGGCACCAAAACAACATCATCTGTGAAAAGTTTAAATCTAATTCTGAGGTTAACAAACTGGATGTTATATAACCCCTTAAAAGCCAGAGGGATGGTTACAGAGGGACATATACCCAACAATGGCAAAATGCAGCAAAATACATGTTTGGTCAAAATTGAGTTTCAGACTGTATCTGACTTTCTGACATCTGTTTTACTGTATTAAAATATTACTCCACAAATATGCGTAAATATGACAACAGGTTTTTAAACCCAAAAAACAACTTACAGTATCTCTTTCATTGTCTGTGCTTACCACACTCTCTACCACAGAAATTCACCTAACTATACAACTATCACTCTACACTATGTAATACAACAGAGGCTTGTCAGTCAAGATAGCACTACAATATCATTCCGCTTCTCTGGATAGATCTCATCCTTATATGGTGCCCAGTGTGTTTGAGTTCAGGAGTTTCTTCACCATATAACTATGTGCAACTGAGGTAAGTAGTGCTTACTGAGAGTAGCTTGGCCCGAACCCATTCTACCTTCAATGATGATTTACCACAAGTCCTTTCCTATGACTTCCCCTAATTTGTCCTAAAGTTTTTGCTAAACAAAACCTATAAGGCCCTTTGCTTTGGCTTGAGAGCTCTTTTGTCTTGCAGTGCTCCTATGACAGGCAACGACAGCCTTCTGTCCACAACTTAAAGCAGCTGACTGTAGGTTGAAAGCATTAAAGGGTCATTTAACTTCATGGTTGCTAGCTCCATCCAGGTTGCAGCACAAAATCCTACACAGGTAGGAAATCACTGCCAGTTTGAGCTTAGCATGTTTGTGATGATGACAGCTCTACTCCTCTCTTCACCAAGGGTGATATGGCAACAGGTACAGCAACAACTTCAACCATTAACCTGTGGCCTAAGGTAAACTCCAACACATAGTACACTCAAACATATTGTTCATTATGAAAAATCCATCACAAACACCAATACAATAACCAAAGTCAAGTATTTCTTTGTCGCATACTTATATATCTAAATAGGATTGGTGAAATATTAGCAGATCCTGAGATGCAAGTAACACCACAATGCTTTTAGTGGATGGATCCATCCCTAAATGGTTTCTGGTTTAGAAATACCTGTATCATCACCAAAGGGATGATGTTGTTGGCTACTAGGTTTCAGCCCAAGCAGACCACTCCTCACAATCACATCCTTATAGGTTAGTCGTCATAACCCATATGAGTACAGAAGCCAATCAGCAGCACAATGTGGTCTCCATGTGGAGTCTGTGACACCAGACCTATAAGCTACAGTAAGATACCAACTCGGTTTTCCTCCTGCTTTCTGTAAAAGATCAACAAGGAATGAATTACTTTAATAAAACAGCTTGTGCAGCGAAGAGGAGTTTTACAGTGTTAAAGGAGAGACGGAAGTTACCTAAAGAGCTCGAGCTGTGTGGGGCACTTGGCAAAGAGGCAGGGAATATGTAGATCAGATGGAGTTATATCTAAGATATTTTAAAGAGGAAAATATTGTTTTCATGGCAAAAAAAATCTTCAAAATATGCAACTTGATGTCACTTGATGCAAAGAGGTTAGTCTTTCCGGGTTCAGTCAACAACACGAGAGGGACCTTAAGGCCATAAAAATAAAAAACTAATAACGATAAATATTCTAAAGCTCTCATCCATCTCCTGCTTGGGTTGCGTTTTGTTTGCTTACTTTGCATTCCTCTATGTGTGTTCATAAGAGAGCTTGTTTAATCAGCTTTGCTCGCCGCTTTCCTATCTGGACTCACCCATCGTATGCCTGTCTCCTGCACCTCGTTCTCTCTGGCTAGCGTTTGTAACAGAGCTCTACAGCCCCATTTGAGGTATGATAATCAGCTGATTAGCCAGCGAAGTCCTTTTCCCAGAGGCTCCTTTGTGTGCAAAATCCTCACACTCAATTGACATGTGGACATCATCAAGCTGATGAAATGCAATTGTAATGAACAAGTGAGGCAGAGCATCTGCAGTGGGACCCTGAACGAAAAGGACCCTTCCCTCCTGACATGCTAATGCTGAAAGCTGCTCTCTGCCTGTACTTCCCGTGGGTCCCTCATGGAAATGTGAAGAGATGCATATTCAAACCAGCACCTTCTGAGGGGGCTAGATGTATGAAGAGAGAGAGATGGGAGAGAAAACCCTGTGTGGACTTGGCCAAATGCTAATTCTGAGACAGATTATATTGCATCACACGCAGTAATGATCTGACAGTTCATTTGTGAGGAGAGTTCAGGATCTGAGGTTTAATGCTTGGGTGGACGCAGGTGCTGAGCCCCAGCTCCTCAGAGCTGTCAGAGGAAGGCAGGGGGCTGCTGTCAAATTATCCCAGTTAAAAAGGCTGAGGCGCCTGCAAATATGAAAGACATTTAAGAAATTAATGCATTCGTATTCAACACATATTGCAACAGTGTTTCATTAGAGGTGCTCTAGTCATATTAAAACTGACATCTGACCTTTCACATTTCTCTGAGGCACTCGAGAACATTCTTATTACATACATGCCTAAGTCAAAGAGAAGGTAATTGTGATAACTAGCAATAATTAAACAAACTGACATTTTAGTACCATCACTTTCCCCGTTATTTCTGTTCTTTTTGCATTGCACTGAGCAATGATTATAAAAGCCATATTTGTGCAAGCGAGTTTATTTTAGAGAAAAACTGAGAAAATGGACATTATGTGACTATCTCATACTGCCTAAGTATACCATCATTTCATCTCTTAGTTGTTTTGTGTTATCAAGGAGATTTATTGTATTACCATTGCTGCTTTGTTACTGCATAATCTTGCCGTGATTATGATAAGCATGCATAATGGAGACAAATTCCATACAATTTCCCTGATCAACATTTTCTGCTTTCATGCATAAAACATTCATCATGAACAGATACAGGGAGGAAAGTCATGGGGACTATCAAAGTCAGGATTTCATAAATTAAAGTAAGAGAATTTCTCAATCCCATCATCCCAGCTGTGGTGTCGCACAACAGCTTGGAAAGTTTATGTGGGTAAATCAAATGTATTACAAACAGTTTAAATCTTTCAGGATGTGATATGAGATGCAAGTACAGTTGGTAGAGGTCAAGTCAAATAAACAGAGCGATGATGCCATACATATTGTTCTATATGGATGGATGTAGGTCAGTACACCTATGGCCTCCAACTGAGCCGTTTTGTGATGACAGGACCTCTGGGCTTGGACCTCAGAGACAGAGCAAATGGGCAGTCAGCAGGCCCCCTGCTTTCTGGGCCTTTTGGGTCGCTGAGGTGTCAGAAGAAGAGAGGGTCATAGACCCTGAAATCTAGCCTCACACACTTCAACGCCATACCTAACCCGGTGTAAGCACAACTAGACCCTAGGCTCTGAGGTGGGCTCCCTCCCACCAGGTGTTCAGGATGGCATACATGTCTTCAGGGTATGGAGTGCTGCTGGCTGCCCAGGACTACACATGGTGCTGGGGGTCAAACATGGAGCCATGCTGGACCAGCTGTCGCTTTGCTGTTTGCCCCAGCTCTAAGCCCGGCCCACTGGAGGGGGCCAGATGCGCATACTCAGTCACTCTTCTACAGCTCACTGCAACATGGGTCCCACTATCTGACCTCAGCGCTTTGGTATTATTTTGCAAAGTATCACTGCGGCAAGTAAGTCGACGCATTATGATCATGGACAACTTTGGTTTTCTGCAGAACAGCACAGAGTGTGAACTCACTTTCTTCATATTCCCCAGTAATTGACACAGTCACTGTTCTGTGTTCCCAATCAGCATACAAGGGCATCCATTAATTTGAAAAGGCTAAGCTACCATGCTCACACATGTGCGTGCCTAGATCACAGACTCGGCTCTGCTTTGGAAGCAGCAGCACTCCATCTTCTGTCTAACTGCAGCTAAAAGCATGAAAGCAGCAGTGAGATTTCATTTGGCTAACTGACTGAAGGCACTGAGGGAGTAAAGCTCGCTGGAGAGATTTATACACCCAGTCTGATGCCTCCTGCTCCCTATAATAGAACAAAAGCTTGTTGTCTCTTCCAATTACAGATGTCAAAACGCTTATTTTGAGGGTTGTGATCTTTTCCCTTTTAATCTGCAAAGATAAAAGGTCTCAGCTTCATTAGCATGTGTTCGCTCCCCCCAGACCCAGATTCCCTGCAAGCAGCCAGCCCAGTCTTACAGCCTATTACCCACTCTTGGGGCCATTAAGGTCTAACATTAATGATGTGTAATTAGCATATGATGACAAATAATAACAATGCAGACCCATTCAATGTAATGGGGGGTAGGATAATAACATGGAATCCCACTGTTTCAACCCTACATAAAGCTCACAATATCTATGTTTTATTGCCCACGCTGTTGTTCATAGGTATAATGGAGTGGGATGTAGTACATGTGCATAAATTATTCAAATTAATATGTTTATCGAGAAATATCACAATTACAATTCATCAAAGTGCTTAATCTGCACAAAGCCTGGCTGTAGTTTAATTATGGCCAGTGACAAAAGGGGTAAATTTTGATCTAATTTTGAGAGCTGCAGGTTCTATGTGTTGGCGTGAAGAATTCTGTGAACTGCCACTATTATGTTGTAACTTCTAAGCCTAGAATGCACAGAGATGTTTTTATCTCCTCAATTAACTAAATGGGCCAAATGTGCGAATAATGGCTCTCTTTTCACACCTTACCTATATCCCTAATTTATAAATTATCAATTAAAGATAATGAAGGCAAGAGCTGGAGTTAAATAGAGGGGTATTAGTAGACAAGTGATCAATTATACTGTAGAACAGAGGCAAAGCAATCAGAAGTGACAGACCGTCTTCAAACGGCTCTTCTCATCCATTAAACAGGCTGCCTGTTTGTGTCAGCTGTGGGTCTGGAAGAAACCCATACAATTAAAGAGACCCCGCATGTTTACGCACACACATTCATATGCAGCTCCAACATGGAGCATCTTGTATTGTGTTCTGTGTAATGCAGCACACACTACACTTTTCCCTTTTTTTTTTTTTTTTTTTTTTTTTTTAGTTTTCACATCTGTCACAAAACAACCCATCACCAATTATACTGAAGCACAAACACGGCCGTTTTCAAATTTGTTGGTTACCTCCTGTAAAGAAGATGGTGGGGCATCTCAGAATCAAACTAATCAAAGCACCTCAAAAGTGCAAACTGAATGAATATATTGACAAACCCAAAAGTGAGGTGTTGTTGAAATAAACAAGTGTGAGATGTTGTGAGACATCCTACTGTCTTTGTGCTTTGAACGTGAGTTGTAAAATTGGGGTTTAAAAAGAAAATCTCTCAACTCTTTAAAAATTCAACACTGAAGGGGCTTTCTGTAAATGTTACCGTTGTTTTACTGGTCTCCTCTAGATAACTGAGAAATCACAATAAGGGTAAGAACAATAAGTATTCGTAATAAAATGTATTATCTATCTGAACAGTATCAAAAAATTTCCCAGATAAGGACAAAAAATAAAAAATGTAAGAGTGTGAACAGTAAAACATACATCTCAGCTGTTTCAGATGGAATTTGCTGTCTGGAAACACAGACATTCTCTTTTTTCAAGCAAGCAAAGCAGGGCTATTCGAAGCCCTGTTTACAGCACCCAGATCTCAAATTGACTTGCTAATGTTAACTTTTATTCCGTTGCCATGGGTTACCATGTCGTGTGATTTGACACCGAGCTACAGGCACTGCTGATTAGTAGCATCCAGTTCTGTCCATCTCTGTGCATCACTGAACCATCTGGTCATTTATTCACTAATAAGCCCCTAATGGCCCAAATATTCAGCAGCCTGTCATTGTGACATGGCAGAAAATGCCTACATCTTTCAACTCGCCTTGACATGTTGCTTGTTTCACATCAAAACTCGTCATTTACAGGAGAGAAACTCAGAGGGGTAAAAACTTGACCTAATCTGCAGTGTTAACACAGAGGCAAGAAGCTTTGTTATCTGCTAGACTGACTGAACGGATGTTAATGCATTCATCCTTCCCCACTTCAAGATCTTCTTTTCTGCCACAGGGAGAAGGATATGAGTGCTGTCAATAGGAGTTTGATTATGCACACATTGATTCGACGCTCAGAAAAGGGGAAGATTGTGCACAGCCCCGACCGTAAGAGGCTGTGAGAGAATGCAACATGCGGCTCGTGGTTCTGCAATGTGTTCACGTCCGGCCTGTCATTTGTCACCAAAACATTGACTTTTCGCCATAAATATTTCCAGACGAACACAGCCAGCTGGGATTGTAATTAGTGACATGCAACCATAAATTTAACCTTTCCTGGGACACTGGTGGCAACCAATTAACTAGCCATTGAATAAAAAATACCCTCAATTATGTGTCTCATTATGGCTACGTTGGCCTGCATGTACAAAGAGCAGATACGATGAGACACAAAACACATGATTGTTATTTTTTGTTGCTGGCTTTTTATATGTACGTTTAAGAGCTTGAAATGAATAGAAATAAATGTTAATTTTTATGGAGTTACAGGGTGATATATGAATATGTGATAATTTATTTTGTGTATGAGACAATCTCAGTTGTAATAAAGAAAGGATTTAATACAGAATTCCAAATGAAAGCCCAAAACTGCCCTTTTTCTCTATCATTGGTCTGATTGGAGTGTGAATGAGCTTCATGTTGACCGACTGGTTGCAGAACCTCTCTGTCAACTTAACTAGCAGCCCAGGATGGTGTGAATGTATACTTAACTCCCTGTCACTTAGCAAGGCATGCACCCTGAGTCTCCATCAAGACGAGCTAAGTAAGATGGAAGACGAGCAGGCTATGGCTGGAAAGGAGACGGGAAATGCCACCTTTGGTGAACTCGCCTGGGACCAAAATCTCTCAGACTTATTTGAATGTTGTGCGAGGGGTGAGAGGATACAGAGCGTGTGTCTTTCACACAGTTAATATAATTTCTATTGTAGAAATGTTAGGGTATGGCTGTTTGAGGGATTTACTTCATACTTGAAGCATTCACAGGAAAATCCCTATTCTGGCTCATCTTTTCCCCGTTTAAATCTCCTACCATGCATTGGCATTACAAACTACACCACAAGCAGAGGAAATCAAATCATGTATGTCTTAAACCATCAGGCTTCATACAAAAATAAAGTTGAAACCAAAGGCATTTGATACAGGAAAGTGAGGGTAAAATGTTTTATGTATGCAGTGCAGATTCAGAACAGAATATGAAGCAGAGTATATGTTTTGAGTCCACTTTTTTTTTTAGCACTTCTAATTAACCAAAGTATTCAAATACAAACAGTCTAGCCTGATGCCACTGAAGCTCTGTGGTCTAATTTATGTAAACTTGTTCCATTATATAGGCTGCTGAGAGCATCATTAAGGTTTGGCTTGGTTTTGGGACTCCTCTAAAGCAAACCTACAATAAAGTCCAGCCAGCTCATCTCATTTGCTCCGTGTGTTAGATGTGTATTCTAATGAACGGCTTACAACAATGTGACCTGCCAGTGCAAATAATTAACCTTAAGTGAAACCAATTACATACTTTTCTGCCATCGCCAAAGCCTCCAAAAGCAATCATGTATGGCCCTCTCCAGGAATGTTTTGCTGATAAAGAAACTAAATAGAGGATTCGGGGCTATTCTGTAGCAACAAATGGACACTGAGAAGTCTCTTTATGCTCAGAGAGATATCTAAAGAGGAAGGAGATAAACAACAATTATACTGCTCTCCCTGTCAGCACAGCATGCCTCGGGTCAGTCCATTAGAGATCACTGTTTGGTGCACGCTTGTGCTGGAATAAGAAGTGCACCCGTTTGCGGCCAGGCTTTTGACTGGCAGTTGGGACCTGGAGACTGTGTGTGTGTGTTGTGAGCTGCCTGCGAATGCAGACGGGGGGATATCCAGACATAAACTTCCGCTGTCAGCATGGGCAATCATGGCACTTCATTGTCCAGCAGCATCATTACAATATGGTTATCATCTGAGCTTGAGTCTGACACCTTCTCCAGGACCTCTCCAATCACCCCCATAGTAGGCTTCAGTACCAGGCAGTCAGGGCAAATCTCTGCTTTGTGCTTGTCTGCCTTAATAGACTGGATGTCACTTCTGCCTGTGGAATGTGCCCGGTCTTCAGCTGTCAGTCAGAGGCGCGGGTGTCAGGCCGGAGCGTGGCTGGAGCCGTCTGGATTAGAGGGTAGTTACCATAGCTGTCAGATTACTGACAGCCTGACACCCCCTCTCCCAACTTCCTTTTATTGTTTCTTTGTTTCTCTCAAACATCCTCCAGATGGGAGAATTACCAACCAGAAGAGAGAGAGAAAGGAGAGAAAGATGGGGAGTGTGTGTGTGTGTGTGTGTGTGTGTGTGTGTGTGTGTGTGTGTGTGTGTGTGTGTGTGTGTGTGTGTGTGTGTGTGTGTGTGTGTGTGGGGTGGGGGGTACAAAAGCCGAGGCAGGTTTTAAAAGTTCTATGCCACGTTAGTTTTGTGATGAAGTAAAGCATGCTTGCTAGATTCCCATAGAGAGAGAGGGAAAGGGAGAGCGGATGAAAGAAAGCATTACACCTATTCCCACCTCTCCTTGTTATCTTTGGTATTCATGTCAAGATAGGTGATTGTGTTGGTCATTAGTGTTCCTATACCCAACAGAGTGTCTTAGTTAGTACCTTTGAGGAAAGCTTCATCTTCACCGAATATTCACCTCTATGACTGCACCTGCCTCATTCATCTGGAGATATGTTGGAAATGTTCTTTAATTCCTCTTTCTTTTTAAGACAAATGAACTGGCTTAATGTGGAGATGTAGACAGGCATGATAAAAAATCACTTAGACACTATAACCTATAATGAATTATGGAATCATCCATGGTTTCTGGAAGTATTTTAATGATTGAAGAAACTGTGGGTAGGCTACGGGTCAGCACTTGTCTTTACATTTTTTCATCCCGCTCATTTCAGTGACCTCGTATGTGTGACACTGTCATTCTGCCGTTTCTAAATGAGTGCTGGACTAACGGCAGACTGTGCATTAGCAAGAGAGATGAAGACTACATCCTATTATCTGGTCAGCTTTCCATTTAAAAGGACAGCATGAAAAGAAGGGATTTTTTTAAACGTCAAGTAGCGTTTCATTTGATCGAAGCAAAAAAAAAAAAAACAATCTTGATTTTGAAATAATAGATTCAAACCCGCTCCAACTTCCAACAGCCACGAGCAGTGAACTTCAGAAACAATTACACGAATGTAAAATGAAAGGAAATGAGGTCTTATGTTTGTAAAATACACTGATACACCACTTCAGCCCCTGGCCGTCGAATTCTACCATAAAAATAACCGAAGGCAGATTACAGTTTGCCCTGACCTCCAATCTCCTCTAACAAGCCCGGCTACTAAAATCAGCTGCGCCGTCATGTACGGGTAAAGATAATGAGGGCGGCTGCCTGAGGAGAGACTGAATGCAAAACAATTATAGTTAGTTACAGGAGCACAGGTTAATATTCTCTCATGTCCCTCTTCTCACACATTCCCTTTTGTCTTACATCAATCTTAATGAAAGTTATGAGACCTGTCCGCAATGATAAGCAGCCACTCAGGCGTACTCGGTGTCAAGGCTCCTACATTATGCCTCCCCTTCAGCCTATGTTTTGCATAGCCTAAAGCATCTATTAAAATCCCCTTGTAAAATTCATAAAACAAAAATGTGGTGGGTCAAGTCTAGAGGGAGCCAAAGTAAGCTGCTTATTAGCAGGGAGTCGAAAACACAGATCCAATTACAGATCCTGAACAAGGAGCACTAAGAATCAGCATTGGGGAATAAGTATTTTCCTTTTCTCTCCCCTTCAATTGGCCTAGGTGCAGAGGAGAGAGAGAGAGGTATCAGGGAGCAAGATCCACGAATGGTAATTACAGTGGGAGTGTTTAGTGCATGAAGCTAGAGTTGGAGCCATTCAAGTACAAACTCATGTAAATCTTCACTTTGCTTCAGATAGTAAATTGGTTGGGTTTAAGAGGAATCCCAGAAGGAGAGGAAGAGAGGGGCTGCGCCGAGAGGAGCCATGAGCTCCAGAGATATGTAAAGAATCTCTGTCTGGAATTTAAAGGGCTACAAATTAGACCTGACATTAGCCTTTTTCTTTTACAGAGCCAGCAGAATGTGAATGAAACAGAATAAATAACTATAAGACGGCTTTTCCCCCCTTCTTATAAGATGACATTAATCCTTTCATGTGCAATGACAGCTTACAGGGTTTGACCCTCTCCCCAGACAGCCATATAAAGCCAGGAGATTTCTTAAGATCCCACCAAGAACAAGCTTCTGTTAATAAGAGGTCCTGATAGAGGTCTCCACCCCACATTTAATACTCCAGTTTACACCAACTTACCCTGCTCAACATGCTCAACAGATGGTTCTTAAACCAATCAAGAATATTGCGAATCTGAATTTCCATTTAGACTTTTATTTTTTAATTTGAATCGTTCTGTATCTGTAACAAGCGGACAGCGCTTTTACATTTTTTTCCCCTTCCTGGGTAGTGAAGGCTGAAGTGTCTCTGAAGCGTACAATAGCGTGAGCATTTGAGCCCTTTGAAAGAAAAAAGATCAAAGGCGGCAAGTCCTCCTGCTGCTGCTGGGTTTAAGCTGTAACCAGCACCGACCCTGCTCTCCACATCTCGGATAGCGCATAGTGGTGGGTGGCGAGCTGACTGATTGCCAGGAGTGTACTGTCAGCGTCGCTGCCTCCACAGAGGACCATGATGGGGGACAGTGTGTGGGCAGTCCATGTGGACCCCCACACCAATACCATCAGCTCTGCAGAGAGACGGTGGCAGCCTGCGTCTCCCATAATGACCTCAGTAGGTAATGTGCTACACTAATATTTCGACAGGGTAATTCATTTGCACAAATGGACAATCCATCACATTTTTGCAGACAATAAATTCTGCCCCAAGCCGAATGAATGCCGCATTTTGTTTTCAATACGTTCCTGAAAACTAATTGGGTATATTCAAAAGAAATCAATAGGACCACAGTGTAATATCTATAAGTGATATTTAGCAAGATGCCATGCTAAAGCATATAATAGCTCCACTTGACGCTAAAAAAGGTTTCAAGGTAAGTGCAAAGTACACTATAAATGAATATAAATGGGAAAGACTGAGCTCTATTCATTTCTAAAACTAACATGTCATTAACTGGAAACACAAGTGCAAAGTTCTAAATGCATGAATGATCTGTTTATGGTTTATTATGGCGACAAAATGCTGTGTGTGACCGCAGGAGTTGCAAGAGATGGCAGAGGTTGGGATGCCGAAAGTAAAATTATTTTAAAAAATATTAGCATGGCTCAGTGGAGAATAAGGTGACGCACAATGTGCTTTATAATGTTGCGGTTTCAGGTCAGGCTTGTGGCCCATGTTGCGTTTCATTCTTCCTGTTTTCTCTTCATCCTGTGCACCTTTTCTATCTCAGTTTTTATCCTCTATTATATACAGACATACATTAAATTGCATTACATTTGGACACACCGCAGTTATGTCAGGGGCTAAGCTGAAAGTGCAGGGGTCTCACATCCTTAAATAAATGTTAACACAGTGATACGAGTTCATAGGCACTCCTGTACAATTACCAGCCAATGTTACACCGCTGACATTATCAGGAGGAAATCTACATTACAGACAGTCCTCCTTTTGAAAACAGCAGCAAAGTGGCCACTTTATATTCCATCACCTTAGATTTTTTTCCCCAGCCGCCCCTTATTTCCCCCCCTTCCCAATCAATTTCATCTGCTGCCAATGGACTGATACAAATACAATTTCTATTTACGCAACAGGATCAGACACAAAGCAAATAAAAGCCGCAAGATATGGAGTCCAAAACAACATCTGCTAGTCAGACTATGCAGATTAATTGGAAGTCTTTGTGTTGTGATTTCAGTTGAGTGCAGTTTGACTAACATCTTAACCTACTTAGTGCAATTAGTGCTTCATTAGAGAGGCTAACTAACTATTGCTTCTCTCCATAATGATGTGCAAGAGTGTAGACATAAAAGTACATAATCAATGGTTTCCAATTACTCCACAAGTGCAACCACTATTTCAAATAAACTGGATAATAATATAGAGCCATTACAAAGTCTAAGGTAGCAGAACCATTTAATTGCAGTGCAGTTCTTCTCAGCTCCAAGATTTTTTCACACTAATGAAGTGTCATACAAAAAAGGCTGTATTGATTTTTTCACCACACAGCCTCCACCACAAATATGTAATTATCCTTTTTATATCTGGCAGGGGATTAAAGTAATCTATAGTATCTAGCCTTTGCGCTTCCCTGACAGGGGTGTGTGTGTGGGCTTTTACCCTTTTCAAAATATGCAGCTTTTTGATGAATGAACTTTAGACAAAATGATGTTCTGTTCTATATTGTTTTGTCTAAAAACCTGTATTCTGAAGACATCATGCAGCATGTACAGCTGCCTGAGCTTTCAGTACACAATCATGGCATTTCAAGCCCTGTCATCTATGAGCCAGGCTGTTAGAGCTAACCATCAGCTAACACACACACATACAAACACAGACAGATAGGCTCCACAATCAAACACAAGCACACAAAAAACAGAAACAGCTGCACACTTTTTGCACACACACAGCTTCTTTGGAGATCCGCGTGAAGCAGTGAGCTCAATAGTATTCATCACAGCTGGTTAATAAGGTTAATTTAATCCAATAATGTGTCCATGAAAATCCCTATTTCCTCCGGAGCCGCACACAAAAGCTCCCTGCTGTTCACTGTCAAACACACAACGCATCCACACTCATCCTCAGGCTTCACATAATAACAGCCCCGTCCATTTAAACTTTAGGCCAGCTACTCCTCTCCTCTCTCTCCCCTCTCTCCCTCTCTGTCTGTCTTTGCGTCTCCAGACCTGAGATGGACGAGCAACCTTAAGACTACCCCACGCTGGGCTGCCCTTCACGATAATAAAAAGCCATTACCTTGACCGCTGACACGAGGCCAAGTGTGAGGGTCAGAGTGATATTTATTGATGAAACTCTGAGCTCCCAATCTGCTGCACTCAGTGCGCATCATACAGCTGTCAGCACAGACAGGGATCAGGCAGCATGATGGCCCTCGACATGGCCCATCTATAATTTATGAACTACACAGAAAACAACCAGGAGACAACAGAGAAGCCCCGGCTGCCCAGGGATTACCCTCCAGCCCAGCTAAAGAGATCTGAACGAGAACCACCTAAGGGCCACTGTGGGCCACGCTGATATGGGGCAGCAGGTAAGCACAATAGCTGGTGTTCCATATTCAGAGGGCCCTCACCGGGATCCATCTCTCTGGAGGACAGTGTTGTGAATAATATAATAGACAGTGTTTACAGTGGGGATGTAAAGTGAGTGCGCTGGTGCATCACACACCCCAGCACACTTCAGCTGAGCCCTGTAAATGAGCTAACAGAGGGGCAGAAGATGCAAAGTTTCACACTTTATTCTACAAGAAGCTTTGGGATAGCCCAGTGGCAAAGACAGTCAGAGATGGCCATCATAGGGCGAAAACATTAGGCATTTTTGTTAGTGTTATTATTGTGTGTTGCTGTTATTATTACTAAAATAAGTAGTACTTTTTTTTTCATTAAATCCTGACATCAAATGGTCAAAATGTAATTACATTTGATGTATGAAATGTCTGAAAATGGTGAGTCAAATTTACCTAAAGCCTGAAGTTTTCAAATTGCTTGTTTTTTCAGATCAATAGTCCAAAATCAAAGAAGAGGGAAAAGCAACAACAACAAAAAACATCTGAGACACTGAAACCTGAAAATTAAATTTACACCGTTAATTAATTATCAAAATAATTGTCAATTAATTTTCTGTTGACTGACTAATCAATTAATCAGTTAATTGTTTCTGGTCAGTCACATATTCATTCAGTGTACCATCACTAGTTTTAATCAATTAACTCAAAGTGGGAAATTAAACTACTGCCACATCAATGTAAATAATAAGATCCAGCTAACTTTACTATTTCTGCTTCAGTTAGATAAAAATGATGTGTTGTTGCCTATTACTTGTAGAATTAACTACACTTGGGTTACAGTAAACAGTGAAGACTTTTTTTTTTCTTTTTCAGAATCTCATTTTTTCCCTCCACTGGTTTATTTTGGTATTGTTATAGTTTTTTCCTTCTTATTTTAAATCCCACTTGACAGTTCTTTGTTGAAAACTTTAATTGCAAATACACTTCTTGCCCATTTTTAACACTAGGGTATTCTGTCTCCATTCTTGAATTCCCACCCAGATCAAATGCAATCCTTCATCGGCCAATTTCACTGACACTTTCTTTTTATCCTCTGAATTCATCTTTACACACCACAGACAGACATATATTGTTTCTGATCAATAAATAACCATATAATTGAATACTGCTGCATCTCAAATGAAGCCCTCATTTACCAAGCTTCAGTAAACAGGCTGGATTCTTTGCCTATCTAACGCTGACATTTCAGAATTCAAACACATTCAGGGCAGTGTCAGTGCACAGAGCTTCTGTATCCCACTTAGGCGCTCTTTTCAATATGGAACTATCTCCACCCAATAAATTATTCTGGGCATCTCCAAAGTCATTACACATTTATTTTGATCTCGCATCATAATTCACAGCTTGGCGCACAATGCATTTTCTCAAAATGCATGGTAATTCCTTGGTGCAGAGCAAAGTTATGATTCATTTATACTGGAGTGACAGCATAATGCAGAGACGTCAAAATCCATTAAACTGTTCAATGTCTTGGGGTTTATTTTTAGATTCAATTGAGATTTAACTGATGGTGAAAAATATACAGTCAGGTGTGTTTACCTCACCTTTAGAGAGAATGTGTTATGGTTCCAATTAATTTGTTATTCCTGTCACTAAAGGCATTGTCTATGTCAAAACTGTCACAGCGCTTTGGGCTTTGTTTTCTGGAGAATGGCATTTAATTTCGCTGCATACTTTCATAACTATGCTCATTTAAGAGGTGTGCATTTTATTTAGAGACACTTAAACTTAATACATGCTGATTTGATTGCTCATCACAATGGCAGATTGCAAAATTGCTAGCAGCTACCTTGACCACTGAGCTAGTTAAATGATCATCCGCAGTTTAAAAGACATTCAATTATTTTATGCGTGTCTCCCGAGATGAGTGTTGAGAGGGGGATTCTGCAGTCTGAGTGGATGCTAAATTGCATGACTGTGGACATAATGCTACCATTTAACACTGTTACCTTTGTTAATACTTCGCAATGTAAAGCGGTGTAAAGGCCTATACCGTGCTTTTGTAGCGTACGCTTATACTTTTAGGCGCAAATTAGGAAACACCACGACTATAGAAATTCTTGCGCAGTAAAATGCTGCTAAATATCAACTAAAACTTCATATTAAGTATTAGCACAATTGTTTTAATATAGGAAGTATTTCACTCAATTAACTCAACAGCTCAACATATTATTTTGAGTGAATTAAACCAGTATATTAATAAGAAATATTTAGTTTAAAGCGATTAAATGTAATTTTGTTGCCTACCTTCCTGTATGAATTACATTCAGCAGTGATTGTATAACCCACACTGCTATGGTTCTTTGTATGAAAGCCCTGAAGCGCACTATGGCTAACTGCTCTCTGTCTGAGATAGGGAAAGGCAGGCAGGAGGGATTTTTTTTTCCTTTCTTCTACAAGGATTTTTTTGTGTGCAGTTATGGTCCATCATTATTAAATGTCTCTTGTTGGATGGGAGAGGCGCTTTATCAAAAACAGCCATTCATCAGGCGCTGTGCAAGACAGCTCACATCTGACCTCTGCGGCAATAATGCCGCATCAAGTAGGCCAACTACCTAGTTTAGCGGCAGAGCAGGGAGCAGGGGCCGGCTCCAAGATTAAGTGCGCTGTTTCAGGTTTTCATTCCCAGGGGCTCTGCTGGCTGATGTTGTATTGATTGCAAAAGTTTACCAGTAAGTATCACAAACAACAATAGCCAGGTCAACGATCGGTGATGCCTGAACTGCTATTCCCCGGCGGAGGGCTACACGTTCAGGGCTAAAGCACTGCCATCATCATGGCTGTGTGCAGGGTGCAGAGAGGGCTCTCCTGAGTTGGGGGAAGAGAAGTGCACTAGCTGTTCCTACTGACATTTAGGAAAGCGATATGTCAGTGTGAAATGAGCGAGCGTGAGATAATTATAAGCCTTTGCATTATAAAAGGCTGCATCGACAAACTGTCGGATTGGCCTTCCAAGAGAGGCACCTGGCCCTTTTAGGTACTCCCACATAGGTTACTCCATATCCCGTTTAATGGTTTGGTAATTCATTTTAACATCCACTGTAAAGACTCTTACCTTTTTGCACACATATGTGACAGATCCAAGCAAATGATTCACAGTATAGCCTGTTTCCAAACAACTCACTTCCCATATTTATGGCAGCATGTCCAAGAGAAGAACTGTTAGCGCTGAACAATATTTTCTAGAAGGAAACTGCAGTGCTACACTCTAACATAAGTGAAAGGGCTGAGCAGTAAAGAAGACGATTCACCCTGAGGCCATCTCCAGCAGGCTGAATGATGGTGCATCCTTGGCCCTGCATGGGGGACAGCACACAGCCCTCCATCACAGTGCCACCGGACCATTACCCAGGGACTGTAACGGCCAGCCGCACCAGCCAGGCCTCCTCCACTGCCCCATGAAGCTAATCATGTGATTTGATGCAATGACAGAGTAATGACACAGATTGGTGGTGTGTTCAGCTTCCCCCTGCTGGAGGCAACAGAGGAGATGGTAAACACACGAGACTGCCTGAGCCAGAACCAGAGATACCACATTAGAGAGCAAGTTACAGAAGATATCCACGTACTCTCACAAGTGAAATCAAGATTAATGGCACTGCTGAGGGATTCTTTTATGTCCTTGAGTAACTATATTTCACTTAATGAGGGACATTAGCCGTAATAAAACTACTCAGAAGTACAAGCCGTTAATTAATGCCTCCACATTACCACTGAATGAAAATAACTCAGTTGTAGTACCCATTGGACCAAATATTAAAGGTGCAATCTGTGGGCTCATAATTTCCACTGCTCTGTGCCAATTCATCATTTCGGCCTTTAAGACATATCCCCATGCTAAATTTCTAAACCAGTATTGTAAAACTTTCATTTCTGTAATGCACATCATTCCTTATTAGGCTGTCTTTAGCAAGGTTTTAAATTGCTCTCTTTGTTTATCTCTTATTATTATGCATACTAGCCATGAATATAATCACTCCAAGACTGCTTTGAAGAAACCAAGGACTGTGTAAATTAAATACCACTTCCATATGATTCTAGTCTAACGTTAGGGTACATCAACACTATAAGTTTCATTTTAACACCTTGACACCTATTGTCGCGAATTCGCAACATACCGCTTTCATTCAGACTGCAGCCGAGATAGCGTATCCATTCCCCCAATGCCGGTTTGTGCATATTCAATACATACCTTGGAACCTTTTGCAAGCACTAGTTTCTCATAGGACCAGTCAGAGTGAGACCTAATTATTATATACCTGTTATTATTAATATATATCTGTTTTATGTGTAATATATAAACAACCTCCACTTATTTTAGCATCAGATGGAAAGCAAAAACACACAAAAAATGTTTTTCATTCAATTGTAAATAAATTCAGGCATCAAGGGGTTAAAACACATAACTCCTGTTACATTTACACTTGGAGTCGACACCACCCCTAAAACAGAACATTATGGAAATGCATCTGAACTGGTTTTAGTTGGTTTTAAGCTGGATGGGCAGAAATAGGGAGTTTTGGAACTACTGATACACGCACCCATGTTCACTTCCTGGTTGGGTTTTAGCTGTTGTTACACGTCCTTCCTCAATGGCCTTGCTGCCATTTTATGACCTGTTTCCGGACGACAACAAGAAGTTTGACTACCAGTAGTGAATTCAACATGGATAATGACTTACAGGCATAGCCGACCTTGTTGTCTGTGCTAGCGGTTGTTGTGTAGTTAAGAAAATCCTGCTTTCCACCTTTGTTCTTCTTCATCTATGGTATTTTCACAACTAAGCAACCAACCCCCTGCTTCATGTTTACACCCACATGTTCAGTGTACGCGAATGAGATATGTGCGTTAATACGCAAGGATATGTGCGTTGGTTGTAGCCTTAGTGGAGCTCTTTCTGCATCAGGCATTCAAAAAATTACTTCCAGATCTTCACTTACCTCAACACCACAGAAATACATCTCACTAACCTCCCTCTAAGAGCAACTTTATCTGTGCTATAATCCTGGCTGTAATGTGCCCTCGTTAGGAAAGCACTGCTGGCCCACACCAGTAGTAACACGGGGAAGGCCTCAGGCACCACTGGAATTAATTACAGACAAAAGCGATGGTGTTTGCAATTGTCATGCCAAATTTATCACTAGCCACTTAATGTGCCTCATCTGAACTGATCCACACTAGCTGAATTGCCCCAGGGCATCTATTCTTCGTCTTGCAGGGGTGAGGTGGTAGTACTAGGAGACCGTGTTGGTGTGTGTCTGTGTGTGTGTTTGCAGGGCAGTCTGCATCTGCTGGGGGGCTGCCTAAATCCTGGGCTGGAGGCGGTGTGTGCTAACAATGCCCCCAGCAAATACAACATGTAGAAGTGTATAACAAATGTCAGCACCCCTCCCCGCCCCCTCGCTCTCTACCCACCCAGCAACGTCTCCGGAGAGAGGTTCAAAGCCAATCTTGACATCTTTAATTCTGTCATTTTTGTGATGATAATCCTTGATGTGCTCGGATGTGGTGTCAGTAGTCATTTGCTCCACACCAAAGTACATCTCTACACTGGCTTGTGGTGCACAAAAATCCTTACTGTAGATCAATGAAACATCAAAGAAATCTTACTACACTTTGTCGATAAGGATATAAGGAAAGAAAATTCACAGAAATAAGGCTGCACCTGAAAAATGTTTTCACTAGCATTTTAATTGAGCATTTAGTCTGTAAAATGTCAGTAATTAGTAAATAGCATCCACTGTAACTTTGCTTGAGGTGTTTAAATTGCTTGTGTTGGACCAACAGTCCAGAAGGCAAAAATGGCATTTTTACTCCATAAATACTTTATTGCAAATTAATTTTCTCTAAACAAGTTCTTGAAAAAACATTTTAGTTAGGGGTTGACCAATGTTTTTCATGTTTTTTTGTTTTTTTTCTGGGCCGGGACAACACCAATAAAACAAAACAGATATCTGGAACCGATATGCGTGTATTTTAAAAATGAAAATCTTCATATCAAAATTTAGAAAAGACAAACTCCAACACAAAACTTAATTGGAATTCCTTCATGTATATTTTAGATACGTTTGATTAAAAGAGATTTTTCAGTATTTATCCTTCTGTGTTGAATGGCTGTTATTTGTGACTTGTAACCAATCAGATAGCGCTGTTTGCAGGATGTTGCTTGTAACCTAAGAATCGTGACAATAAATAAAGCGAGGAAGTTCTATCAGAGCCAAAGAAGCCCATTTTTTTATTATTTAATTTATCAAGTGGGGAAAAAACACATACACAATACAGATAATTGGAATAATGCTGAATATCAGATCTTGTATCAGCTATTCCGATGACTGTTGGACGTTTTAGGTTCATATGAGCCTTTTTTAAAATAATGTCAGCCATTTAGGCTTATTATCAAAGTGACTTGCAACACTTTTGCCACTCTATGAAATGGTGCTCATTGGAGTTTATAACATTTTCTATTAAATATCGCAGTGCAATACAGTTAGCATTATTTCGCTGCGATCTTTAATCCTGTCATTTATATGGTTGTTTATATCAAAAGGACAAAGGCTGTCCCAAATGCACACTTACACATAAGCCACTATTATCTTTCTGCTTGTGCAGCTGAAAACCTAACACCTTAGTTCAATAATAATGCAGAGGGGACAGCTCATTGGTAGCCCAGTGGTACAACAGAATAATAGCTCCAAAGGAGACCTGCCTCTCTAAAACAAATATGCAGGTGCTTCAGTTCAACTTAGGAAAAATGCAGCAAAATATTGTATCCACAAGTGCATAATGCCTCATCAACACCGATCGGTTATCAATTAAAGCAAAGCCATCTCATTATATTAATGAATGGCCTCAGCTCGTAATAGCCTGTCTTATTGATGTTTGAACAAGGTAAGCACAAACCCCCTTACACAGCACCGAGATCCACAGCATCAGCAGCTGAGAACAGATTTGCAAGGATGAAGAAAACAAAAAAAAGGGAAAAGCAAAGAGAAATTGAAGGACACAACAGGGTACTCTCAGGGGGACTGCATTTATTTCAGCAATTGTCATGCAAGCCTTGTTGTAAGTAATAATGTGGCCTTTAATGACGGAATGATGGACCTGCCAAACACTGCCTCTGCCATATACTGTCTGCATGTCCCCACCGTCCGCTTCTCACATACCCATCTGGGACATATTAGCATATCCTCGTCAATTCACAGCCCACTTTAACATAATCCATATTTGTTGGGTAAAGTCCAACAGCAAGGCTCCCATACAGCGGTCATAGGATGCTATGACACACTTCAGGAGCTCGGCCCACATAAAGCATGCTTGGGCAGCTAAGCAATTCAGAAATGCAAAATAGCAGGGCATACCATCCCCTACCTTGTACCTAGAGGGACAAATCCCTTTTGGCCAGACATCTCCAGACTGTTACCTTGGTATTCCTCCACAACAGTACTTGTGATTTTTATTCTAAGTGTTCAGGAAAGAGGAGAAAAAGAACAAAAAGCAGCCTTCTGTCATGGCTGGCAGTGAGTGTGTAGAATACATTGGGTTGCTGAGGCATGTCAAAGTATGTATGCTTCACCTATCAGAGAATAATGCCATATTTTGATACACATTTGCTTGGTAAATATTCTTACTCTTAGTCTTTAAGAAATGGGCAGACTACAGAAACACAAAGCTTCATATGATACTAAATTAATGTTCCATAAAACTAAAAAAGCGTTTTTTCTATATTGGCACTGGCCTGCTGTGTCCCTATAATAAGGCCATTTATTATAATGTATAAAATATACACGTACACATGTTTTTCCATAACATAAATTATAACATAAATAGTGTGAGATAAATGCTGTAACAGTAAATTAGGTCACAGTAATATCCTTTACTCTGGAAAGCACAGGGATAACAATTTACTTTGTGAGTGATCCCTGAAGAGCATTACAATCATTATTTCAGAGGAGAAATTCATCTAGATAGTCCTGACATTTATTGATACTGTAATGCGACTGCAGATTTTATCGAGTACAGTCAGAAAACAGTTTAGGCAAAAATAAACCTCAATTTGAATCGATGTGTGAATCCAATCAGACGGTGCTGAAATAAAATGCAGCTAATAACGAAGTGAATGATATAAATTCTCCATATTTGTTTGTTTCCGAGATGCAGTTCTTTGAAGTTCTCTGCAGTACAGACATTCAGCAGAATTCCTTCACCCACTTCAAAGCAATACCTGTCATGAACCATCATCACAGAAGCCTTCTGAGATATAATCTCAGAGAACTTTTAACCCAGGAATTTCAAACCTTCCTGTCAAAGAGAAAGCAGAGATCTTGGGATCATGACACTCAGTCAGCAGCAGTCACACAGCTCTGGGCCGGGTGCTTCTCAAGTGCTGGACTCTCTGGCAGCCAGCAGGGTCAGAGACTGAATTTCACAAGCCTTAGTTAAATATCAGTCCAGTGGAATCCACTTAATGCAGCATACATGAAACTATGTACAAATGCATCAAGGCTCGCTGTGTGCTATTCTTCATCAGATACAAAAAAATATCTACCATCACTGCTGGGAGGTAAACAGAGTGGAGCAAATTGTAAACATCAAGAAGGCTATAAATATTTCAGCCGTGTCAGTTGTCAGACCCACCTAGTGTTCAGGCCAGAGACATCTAGTTATAGCTGAATTCTAACTGAGTTTGACTTATGATAATGAGATTCATTCACAGCACGATCTACTGTATGTATACAGGACACTCCCTTCATTTCACTAAGTTGAGGAAGTTTCTCATTTATTTCCCTCCTGCCCTCTCCAGCTGAGCATTTAAAGAAGGGTATCTGCTACGCATGGCTTCAATATCATACAAAAAATTACACTAAAAGCAAACACGCTTCTCTTGAATCGCAGACCAATTTGATTTGTGCTTCACAGAGGTCAGCAAGGGATCCGGAGGTTCATGCACCCCCTCTGACAAAACCCCCAATGAGGGTGCAAGTGGGACGCTTCTCTAAGGGATGTCATGCTGCATGTCATCAGCCTGGTTAAATTGCACTGCCAGTGGGTAAGCAGCAGGGGTCACATGAGGCTCAGTGTGGACTGCAACATGAAACGCATGGCAGACCACAGTCTGAAGGCTGGCCAGTAATGACTCCAAAACATCCCGATAAAGATTGAGGGGCAGCTGGACAACCCGTCTCAGACACACACATGCACACACAATGAGGAAAAGGCCATGTAAAGCTCTGCAGTAAAACCTTAAAAAGGGCTATAAGGTTTTGCTTGTTTGCACTACAGGAATCAATATATCAATACTGTGTCAATAGGATCCATCTATAATAGGGCAGTTGTTTGGGGGGAGGTCTTCAAGTGTAGATGATGCTCATTTTAGGAATGATTAAACAATCCAGTGTGTAAGTTAAAGGAAAATGTTTGTTTTCAGGAGCGAGTCCAAGCATTTGCCCTTGTAAACACAAAGCCCACATGTGACTGGGAGAGGCCTCAGTTGGGCAGACAGCAGAGGGAGTTAACAAAGCTAATTAGGAGAGGCTGACATGTTAAAGTGAGCTGCGGCTCGGGAGTCAGCTCTATCACATATGTTTCCTTTGTGGCGGGTGAAGTGGCTCCTTTGTTTGTGAATTGATGGCGTTTCGCTCTGCCGTCCCTTTGGGTAGAGGCACTGACCTGCGGAGGCCCCGACAGTGAGAAGAGGCTCTTTCTCTGTCTCCCCAATGCCTGCTGCTCCAGCTGTCCCACTCCCTCCCAAATCTAAACCTTCCCAGAACTGTGGATGCACAGTGAGATGGGCAACACCTGTAAAAGACCGAGTACCCCCTCCGCCCAGGCACCTCAAAGCAGCCTGCCCACCTGCTACTGAGCTCTCTGGGCCCTGCAGCTTAAACGCTCATTTTGTGCCTCTCAGCACGGGACTTATTGATATAAATAGCTGTGCACAAAGTGCACACTCTGTTTTCTCTTGGTCTGATGCAGTAGGTGTGTATGTGATTATACTCAATGGCAGCCTCTTTCAGGTGGGGATGAAATATGAGCAGTTTGGACACTGGGTAAATGACAATCTCTGCTGGATTCACTGAAAATGATTATAGCACAATTGACATATATCGAAATGGACAACATGATTCTGCCACCCGTCTTAAACAAGGATTCAATATCTAATATGTAGACACAATATACTGTGTATTAAACATTACAGATACTACGATAGATTTAATGATGACCTTACCATTTGTCTTTATAAAGCCTGTCCTTTCGCACTGGCGAATCGTAAGGTTTGTCCTTGAACAAGATACATTACAGTTAGAAGGAAAAAGACGCTATTAAGTCCATACAGAGCAGGCCTTCCACTTATAATTAGATCCTGATTGTAGTTTAACATGCACATGTGTATTTATTATTAACCCCTTAAGGTTTACTTGTATTTGGATGAGATAGAAATAAAAAAAAGCAGAATAAATCTCACAGTACAGCATCTCTGAGGCTGGGTATTAAAGCGTTAACTTGCCCGGTGGGGCCACGAAGAAAGTTTGAAAAAAGTCAATCTCTTTCATTCACCTAAGCCTGCATGGCAACAGATTAATCCTCAGCCATTAAGATGACAAGACAATTTGTGGAGTAGTTGAGTGTAAATAAATACGTTGAGGAGGAGATAATACATTAGGCTGCTGACCGGGCTATTCCATTACGGCAGCGCATTTGTTTCCATACAGGGAGGAAGCCATTCAGCGGATGGCGTCTTTCCTTCATGAGGTGAAAGTGGAATCTTGCCTCCGAGAGGAAAATAAGGACATCAGGACTCCCCAGCATTAACTTTCATCACAAAAGTCATCTCACCCACCAGAAACAGAGGCTCTCTCAGGCTCGCTCATAAAAAGGAAAAGATATAATACACAGCCTTCAGTTTAAGAGGTAACAATAGTTTTGTCTCCATTAGGTGCCATGAAACAATACCAAAGAGAAGGGCATCACTATTTCAGAAACATGACTGTAAAACGCCGGCCCCCCAATGATTCTCAAGCTCCGCAAAGCAATACTAAAAACTTTTTAAAGATGTTTTATATGCATCTTTAAATTTACAAGCTTCTTTACCATTCTGCCTGGTAGTTCTGCCTGAAGACGAGAGGCAGTACGAGCCAAATGGCTGCATTGATTTTGCAGTAATTGATCTGATGGTTCCTTGTGATAATTGACAATTATCCCTGATTACCAGACAGGGGCTTAAAATCAGTCTAAGAAAATGACCGGCATTATGGGATGTTGTACAATGGCTGAACAAAGATAAATCAATACACCTCAGAAACTGCTTAGAAAACAAGACAAAAGGGTGTCACACAGGAACACATGCTGCTCCGTCTCTAACAATCGCTGACATACAATATACTCCTACATATATGGTGCTAATGCCACAAGGGGCTGAAATGAACACCGTAGTCATTTAGGAGCGTGTAATAAGCTCTTAATAAGATCGGCCTATAATTGTTTCCACACGTGCTGCAAACCTGCACACGTCTGCATGTTTGCGTGCCCATATTAAGCGTGTGTTGGTGTGTAGCTACATGTCTATATTTCTCCGTTACTATGTGTCTGACCTCAGCTGATTGGTCCTCTTGATTCAAGCAGACAGATGCAACTCATTGTAGCTTAATAAATATAGGGGCCCAGGGGATCTGCGCTAAACAGTTCTATTAAGTTGGAAACATGTCAGCCAATATAAAAGCAGCCTGACCCCGGGAAAGGTCAACTGTGACACGCATGTTTACTCAGGAAAACAACCCGAGGCTGGAAGGTCTTGTTTTATCGGATGTCTTCAAAAGAGAGAGAGTGTGTGTGTGTGTGTGTGTCTGGCTGCCCAATTGTGGGTTTTACGTGATTTTTTTGGATCTTTGAACCCACAGAGGAAAAGGCTGTGTTGTCACTGAGCTTCCCTCTACACAAGTAAAACAGCTTGTACACTGGGGTACTGTGTATATTTCTCAAGCAGATAGATAGATAGATAGATAGATAGATAGATAGATAGATAGATAGATAGATAGATAGATAGATAGATAGATAGATAGATAGATAGATAGATAGATAGATAGATAGATAGATAGATAGATAGATAGATAGATAGATAGATAGATAGATAGATAGATAGATAGATAGATAGATAGCAGAGGTAAGAGGGCCCTACTTTCTGCCTTCAATAATCTGCCTCCACAATGTTTAATCAGCGCATCAAAACATTGAGGGAGAGGAATTTCCGTGCTTGGTGAGCATATTAGGGATGCAGTCGCAGCGTTAACTAGCATTGATGAACTGTTTGCTTATGCAGTAATAATTAACTTCCATTACATTACTTTGTGTGATTACTTTCTTAATTGCCTGAATTATGCATCAATTTAATATCTAATAACCAGTCCTAGACATTAGACACTCTTCAGACACATTGCATATAGTTCCCCAGCTTTAATTAAACACACCAGAATAAATGAAACGATGTAGGATGGATGTCTTGCAGTGATTTCCTGGGTGCTTAAAGATGCTATTTATTATAAAAGCATATAAAAATTCACTTTCTCCTCAGGAAAGCAAACCACAAGATGCCAATTATAGAATGCAAGTTGCTTTGCCATGGCTTTTTCAGAATCTCGACTAATAAATTTGTTGAGTGGGACTCATTGTGTATTATGCAAATATAATACGGTGCCATTTTTTAAGTTTCAAATTTGCAGAGCAAAACATGTCCCCAAAGATGATTTTAATTATATAGCAGAATGGGCTCTTGTTTTGCATTGTTATTGTCCTCCAGTAAGGAACATATCTCGCACATAGTCTCTGCATGAAATATGGCCATGTGCTTACTTGTTGAACCTACAAATGAATGACCTAATCTGAAATATAAAAACACTATAAAGGTATTACAGCCATAGAGCAATTGCAGGAATGTTATTTTCTACATGTCACAGGTCAGTGCATCAATGTGAAGAAAAGCCTTCTGCCCAAATGAAATGACTTTGCTCATCTCTTTCAATGCAATGCAAAAATAAACATTTTAGAATTAGGCCCATCTTTCTCAATTGTAACCTTCATGGTACCTGATTTAAATTTGATTTACAGGTGGTAAAGCAACTGTATGTCATATAAACAGAATATAATTAAAAAGCCAGCCCATGGAAGCACCGGGTCATTCAATGAATTGATATTAACTTTTAGTCCTCTTGTATCATCATTTTACCCTCACTCAAAAAGTGACATACCCACTTAAAGAGAAAAATGAACCCTATTTTCCTCATCAACAGTAGTTTGGCAAATACACATGTAACAGAAGAGCAACAACCTTACACACTCCTTTATAAGAGCAAAAGAAACCCCTTTAAAATTATGCGATTAAAAATTATATTTTACATGAATTATAAGTGAATTCAAATGATAGCTAATCAACACAAAAGTCACTAGATAGAGGGAAAAATCACCTATGGTTGAAATAAAAATCTATTTAGCTGATCTAGACTCATGCAAATCCATGTGACTGGTGTTAGGTCTGGCAGCATCGTTAGTCTGCCTTTTAAATGATTTCCAGAGCTGGTGAGCTGCTGGCAATGCAAGGTTAGACAGAAAATGATGGCAGCACGCGGATGCTTCACAGACCTCATGATAGTTTCCGTCTGTCATTATTTACGTCTGACTAGTCGCGTCATGTCAGCTACCTAGAGAGACACTTTTAATGTGAACCCCCCTCCGTTCTCCTATTGCTCTTCACAAGCAGTGTAGTATACCATTATTTCTTTGCTTCAGTACCTTTAGGTGAAGCTCGCCCTCCCATCAGCCAGAATCAAAGACAGATCCCCTGCTTGATATTGTACATGCCTGTGTTTCTACAGAGTGGGCACAGAAGCTACATACCACAATGAGGGAGGCAGTTCTGTATCTCATTTGACTAATTAAATAAAATGGGGAGGGAAAAAAATATCGGGTGATGTGGTGTTCGGGGATTTAAAATCTGGATCTGAAAAGATTTTTGGAAGGCACAGCTGCAGCAGGAGCTCAATAACGAATATCTCAAATGTTTCATAGCTACTGTTATTCTGTGTACTTCTGCATAATCTGCAGCTATTAGTGAACGCAATATGTTTTCCTGAGCAGGAGAGTGTACTAAAGGATGCTCTGAGTTATTAAGACCGATCAACGAATGCAACACTGAAAGCAAAGCCAAAAGTACTACCTTATGAGTTCTCCCTCACAACATACAAATTTATTTCACAACAGTTACCCTCAAGCTCGATAAGACGGCCATTTATCACAGCACTACCCATGAATCAAGTCACGTTGTAAAATCGATCATTGATTCACCTTATTCCCTTGTTTTTCCATCTGAGCCACATAATGATCATTAAACTGACCACAGCATGTCCAAAAAATGGATTTATAATACACGGAGCACAGCCTGAAACATCACAAGAGTGGTATCCCGAGGAAAAGTTGACACAGATATAGCATACAAAAAAAGGACATTCATTTACAGTATCTTACCGCTGTAACGCTTCCTTCTACAACTTTAAGTGTGGGACGCTTTTGACGGAGAAGTACAAGCCACAGGCCCAACACCTCTTGGTTAGAGTCCATCTCTATGCTTTGTGCACGTGATCCCAGCCTAGATGAGCATGCTTTAATGGGGCTGCTTAGCCCCATCATGACCCAATGAGTGCCGGCTGTGGAGTGGATGTGCTGGGTGTAGGCGTGTGTGTGTGTGTGTGTGTGTGTGTGTGTGTGTGTGTGTGTGTGTGTGTGTGTGTGTGTGTGTGTGTGTGTGTGTGTGTGTGTGTTCCCAGCAGGGAGACATTGCCTTATGAAGGTCACAACTGCAGCAGTCTGGGGCTCTCTAAGTGAACCCTGGAGAGGATAACAAGCCACATCTAACACTCGTTCTTTGTGCTCTCACAGCCGCTGATTCACCTGAGAATAGTACAAGCTAGTTAGCACCAAGCAAAGTAAAATTCTATCACTGGATGATACAGGAAAACAGTTGTGTGCAAAAACGGCACTTTCGATTACTGCGCGGAATTATTATCTCAGCCTAAAACATATCAGTCTCCACCTAAAATGAGAAATGTGGTGTTTTGCAAAGCAATTCTCTTAAAGTCTGTATACAAAAATGGAAAAATGACGAATACCATTTGCCTCAAGAGAATTTCCGTTCACCCCACAGTGTGTGACAATATTGCCCTGTGTTATGGCCACCTAATGGACAATGTAGCATTAATTCCGCTTCAGATGAACAGGCAGGACAGCAGAATCAAAAATGAGGAAGGGGCCCTAGGTGTATGAATTATGCATATTACATTACCATAATACTACAATACACTGCGCGACAAAACAATGCAGTGAAATTGGGCTTCGACTGAGATATGGAACAATTTCCTACATGGTTCTTGCCTACCTTAGAAGTGAAATTGTATTAAGCTTCCTCAATAACAGCAGAGCCCATATGAGATTTGTATGTTCACATCTAGTCCAGTGAACAAAACACTATGTAAACAAGTCAGGAATAATTGAAAAGAAAGCCTCCTGACTGCTTTCCCAAGGACCTATCATTCAGGTAGATGGGAATTTGGTTAAATGGCAGGAGAGAAATTACTTTTTTCATTGATTTTCCTTTAGACATCAAAGGCAGATAAATGAAATGGAGCAATTTACTTTATCAAGCTCTGAAATGGTATTCAAGCAAAACATGTCAGAAACTATTATTTGCAATCATGTAGCTCTTATTAATCCTGAGGAAAAATGGATAAATGGAAACGCACAAAGGGATTTACCGAGCTACAACACATTTTCAGTTTGTATTAGGCCATAAACAGCGGAGAGAAACACATGCAGCCGCACAGAGTAAATGAAGTGAAAAATTAGAGTGTAACTTTTAAACAAAGTTCTTACACAAACATCACTTGAGAATTGTTTTCTGAGATCATTATAGGTGATAAAAAATGATTTGTATCCAATTTTTATTTAAGAAAGCTGCACATTAAAATCATTCCTCTATTCTACCGGTGTGAGACTGAGTTTGTAGATTTGGGTTTTTTGCAGCCACAGTAACTATTTTTTAATGCCAGTGTGCTCCCATTAAAGCCCACAAAACAAAAAAAATGTTTTGCTTTTTATGTGCAATAATATAAGGCTAAGACTAGATGTCTGATTTGTAGATGACTCTTGTAAAGGAGACAGCCTTTAGCTGCAGCACACACTTGCACAGTGTGCTGTGTAAAACAGTATGTGGTATTGGTAACTGCTTCTGTTCAAGTCTTGTAATCATTACCTGGCATCTTATTGCCTCTGTGGCTTTTAAAGCTCTTGTCTCAACCCCAGAAAACAGGGAGTTATAGCTGATCTTTTATTAAAACTTTAGGAGAGCGTCCCTCTCTGGAGGGGGCGGAGGAGGAGTGGGACAAATTAGTGTTGACAGTAGACACTTAAAGCAGGAAAATCACAGGCCCACTGGGAGGCAGGAGCCACATGGGGCTCCCCGCCTGTGTAAAGAACACTCCAGATTTCACTTGAGATGCAGTCGCCTTTTAACAGGGCAGGGGGAATGTCAACAGACCCTCTTGAATGAACCAATAAAGCCACTAAAGGGAGAGGATTAACCAGCTGATATCAGGGACAGCGGTTTGTTTTTGAATGCAGCTCCCCCTCCCTGGAACACGGCCTGAAAACACACTGGGCGGAACGTTTCCTTTGCTAAGCATGCTGCTCCACTGCCAAAATTGTGTAGTTATTCGTGCTAATACGTGATCGCAGTCACACCAGATTTAACCATGTAATTCTACCGACATTACTACCGCTTGATTACGCGGAGCACAAAAACACGAGCCTGTATTAATTTGTAACTCAGTTGTTTTCCTCTGACCTCAACTTTTGTTGTAAAATGAGGACCAGTTTCCAGATCTACTCTTTTGTATCGTAGTTGCTCTATTGTTGCTTTTACTGCCCATTTATCAGAGTGCTGCTGCTGGTAAGTGAGGCTACACAACATGAAACAGTAATTACAAGACATCAGGGGCTTTCAATCTCCTCTTAATTTCCTAACAGCTGTGATGAAAAGCCCTTAGTCCAATTAATGTGTCAAAATATGACCCAACAATGTCATGACCTTCTCACAACCCCATAAACATCAAATAAAAGACATGGCTTCAAATAGATGTATCCACACCACAATGACAGAGCTTCATTTTTGTAAAACGCCCAAAAATCGCCGCTCAGGTGTTTAACTTGTGTGTTTAACTGCAGCTCAGTGAGGCAGGTTTAAAAAAAAAGAGCTGCGTTAGTGACATTTGAGCTGGGCATAAATATATTTTGGAGAGGTGTGAGAGTCTGATGCAACATGAGAGGTCTGTGATAAATATAAATCTGCTCTTTCTGGAAATCATTTAAACAATGATTAAGTGCCATACTAATGTTTGCAGTTAAAATGTTTAATTTCAATCAAATAAAAAAAGAATATTATTGATTATTGTGTCTCTATTCGAGCTATTAACCTGAGATAAATGATTTGTCTTTATTTTTTGTGACAGTATGAGTAGAAATGAATTTACTGGTTAATATCCAAGCTTCATAACTGTGTCATGTGCTAAGAATTTTTGCATGTCAAAAATAGAGAGCTAGCGCTTCCTCTTTCTAAATCTGCTCACAACTTTAGCTGATTTTATTTCGCAGTACTTTACTGCTTATGTCGTAACCCTGGCTCCTTGCACTTCAGTATGTAATTAGTTGAGATGCTTACTGCCATGATATGCAATTTGCGTTTTACAGTATGCCACACGCTGTGCAGCCTTTTTTCAGCATTGGTAGATTATGTATGCAATGTGCACACGTATATTATCTTGAATAAACAATTTGATTATGCCAACAACATATCATTACAGATAGAAGGAAAAACATGCCTCCTAATGTATCACAGGACCAGCAGGTTTCTGAGCAAGGACTGCAGATACAGTATAAGCTGTACAAGTGTTACTAACGTTGACCATAATGCACTTATCTGTATGCCAAAGTAAAACCTTCAATTCAAAGTTATGGAAAAATAGGTATATATGAGATAGCTGAAAAAGGGGCTACAATACAATTAGTATTTCTGAACATACTGGAAACTTTGTCTCCTATGTCAGGCAAAGCAATGTAAGATGAATTTAGGCATTTGCAATGTGCAACTGATTTATTATGGAGAAGGTGAGGGTAAAACATTGAGGGATTTCCCTTTAATCAGATCTCTTAGGAGTCCATGTAGTGGACCAATACCCCAATGAGATCCCTTTAAAAAGCCAGGAATATTAGATTGGCTGCACGCTGCCTCAGTTTTAGCCTCAATCAGAGGGAATTGGGGAGGATTTTGTTAAATCTAAGAGCCTTTTACATCTCTGAAAAGTTCATTTCTCTTCATCTATTAACTCTGAATAAAAACCCACCATCATTTATGCATTTGTCCATTTAGAAATCCTCAAGCTCGTGAGCTGTAGATCTGAGCCCAAATTTTGAGCTTACGGATGACCAATCACAGAGGTGCGTGCCTCAGAGCTGAACCACAAATGGATCCTTCACAGCATTGTAAATCAGGACCTCAAAGAGTATTATTTAGCCTGAAGCAAAGAGTGCTTGTTTATCAGATGGTGCCTGAGTCCGGGATAAAAACCTCCCCATAAATCTGGGTACCTTTTATGTGCTCATGGAGACTGGCTGGCTCGCTCTGAGTTTAAGGCTCTCAAGAATGCAAAGGTAAGCATGGCATTCATGTCAAAGAGCAAACATTGTGTTAGGAGTTCCTGAAAACTAGCTCTAATGGATGTGCTTTATGAGATGTTCAAACATATTCTAATTGGTCTTAATGTACTTTTAATGACACGTGTCCCGGCGTACCTTTGCGTTAACATAGCCATTTCAGTCAAGTGCAGGCAAACAAATCACAAATCAGTGACAAATCATCACACTTGAAGGGCGACTTCAAGGTGAATCACACAAGAAGTGTCAGTAGGTGCCACACTGCATCCCACAGTGTGCTAGATGTAACTTATCCTGACTGCAGCGCTCCAGCAGGTAATTTTCTGAACATTTTATTTTGTTGTCTGATATATTGCTGCTCAGATATGGCATTGCTAAACCCCAGAAGATAAATCAAACATGCAGTGGCTGCCTCTGATAACTCAATAAGCACCTGGACTCCTCCTAACATGTCACACCTGCACTCTTACATATACCACTCTCATTCTCGGGGCCTCACTGGGGGGCTCAATACACCTGCCTAGTGCATTTCAGCAGCCTAGCAGCTGGGAGAGAAACATCATGCATGCTTAATTAGGAGGATCGGGAACCATGGGACGAGGTTGGTAATTTTTAATGCGTAGTATATACTCTGTACTGTATGAAAATCCATTCATCCACACAGCATCAGGAAGTGGTAAAGAAATAAGATTTCATTTGTATAACTGCTAAAAAATTATGAAAGGTCACTCCTAACACAAAAGAAGGAAAAAATCTAAATAGATATATGTCAAACATCTCAAACAACATTCAGCCTCTTGTAAAATGGAAATTATTCCTCCAGTATTTTAAACAAAGAACATGAAAAATGAAAGCATATTCATTTCTTTGTGTATTCTACTTTCTTCACACTGCAGCGTATTAAAGAGACTTAATTTAATGAGCATATTTGAGCATATTTAACAAGAGAATACCAAAGGGAGACTTTGTTGATCGATATTATTGCATACTTTCCATCCAATCAATTTAGTGTCTGCTTAGGAGCCATTACCAAGTGTAATAAATAGGGGTTTGTTTACGAAATAATAATAGTGTACTGATTCTCAAAACCTGGAGGCATTTATTAAATTGCACGGAGAAATGTTCAATGTCATGTATGGATAACACACAAAAGGCCCGTTCAATGGATAGATTATTCACTCTTGGACTGTCAACAAGTACATAAGCCAAACATTGACTTTCAAACCCTCCAGATGAAAAAGATTAAGTATCTGAACTGTTAATCGTCAAATAAGGTCTTTGTAAGGAGATTATACTAATGAAAATTTTTACAGTTCACAGCCATATTTCAGTTGCTTCTAAACCGAGCACAGTTGATAAGTGAATAAATAAATGTGCAAGTTGTTGTGTAGACGTTCTGTCTGCAAAATTTGCTGCTGTTGACAGGAAAAAAGCATTATGAATTCAAAGAGATAAATGTTTCCTTGAGCTGGGATTTGATGCCTTGTAGAAAACAACTTGCTATAGTTGTGTTATGGCCACATGCACAGAGGTAGTAGTATCTGAGAAGCCATTTCAGACAGGAGGTTAAATTTCCAATGAATTTTTAGTGTTTTACAAGGGCAATCTTCTCGTGTGAGAGTATTGCTTATAAGGTGTGACTCTTATCAACACAGCACAAGGTATGTGTTTATCACAGACTTAAGTCATATGCCCGAATCTGATGTGAGGTCCAGCGTTGCTACAGAGGCTATAAAGCCTATAAGGGAGTGAGAAGGGGAGAGGCGGTATGATAACTCAGAACGTCCTGCTGTAATTATGGTATTCATGAAAAGATGAAATTGAGTGCAGACTAAATCTGTAGCTGCAGGCAAAATCAACAGCTTGGCATTACTCCGTGACCCCTGCCTATCTTGAGGATACGGCCAACATACCAAAACTTTGCTGCTTTTTTTCATCAGTCAAGAGTGAGGGAATGAAGTGCATCGATTGCTTGTGATTATTAACTAGACTGAGATAAGCCCTCTCCTTATTATGCAGATTACTGAGGCTCCCCGCTCCAGCATATTGTACAGATGCAAGGGAGCAGCTGCTCTTACAGATGGTGGGTACACGGATCTATCATTATGCCTCCATTGTCTCCACTTCAATTGTTTGGGGGACAACAGAACTGCATCAAAGAGGAATCCGACTGCAATGAATTAAGAAAGAGAAACGAAAACCATCAACTAAATTTATACACCGGAGGCCGTGGAATGGAGAGGAGCGTAAAGCTGGAGCTATTTCATATATACAGCCATGGAGTCACCCAGTCATGTATACTGTAGCCAAATCTGTTGGATGCAGCACTGTGCACCAAACATATGTTGTTGTTTTTTTTTTTTTTTTTTTATGAACAAACAGATATTAATTCAGGATGCAGATATTCAGATATGAACAACAGCTTTTTAGGTAAAAATGTACAACTAAGCAAATAAATTAACAAATAGATAAACACACAAAAATATGGAGTTAAAACTTAACTTAAATTTTGATTGCATGCATTCACCTCCTCACAACAGTTTTTACTTTTGAAAACTGCACATACAACAACTGACCGTGGCTCCAGAATATTCAGTTTTAATTATATATGAAATCATCCCACAAAGGCAACCACAGAGAGGAAAGAATATGCAGACAACATCAATTTTGCCCTTAAAGGGAACCTCTGGTTGTCCATTTGACTCGCCACACCTCCCGCTGTGCACTGCTCGGATCAGGACACTGGTAGCTCCTCTGATCAAACATGACATTACACTAGAGGGAATTACATGCTCAGATTATAACAGAGAAGGTCACACTGAGTCATGACGGCAGTCTCACACTATTTCACAGATAGCGAAGGGTAATATTACTTTAAGAATTAATGCAGTGACATTAAGCCGAGCACAATACAAGTCTCCAACTCTTGTTAAGGATGGAAGCTGGGAATTAAAGGTTGGATGGAAATATGACCGCGATATATAGAAAGTATTTACACATTTTCGAGCAAAATTTTTCTTACTTATGTGAATGCAACAGTGGGTGACAAAGACAAGGATAAAATACATGCTGTAGGGCAACAGAAGCTCATACTGGAGTGAAACATTGGGGCTATATTAATGAGAAGCTAACAAACTGAGAAATACAATAGCTAAAGTAACCACCAAAAAATTTACTGATATATTATAGTGATAAATGTTGCATTAGGTAGTATGCGCACTCTATTTCCCAGATTATAACATTCAAAATATGTTAGATGTATTCAGAATGTTCACAGATTTACCAGTACTATTGAGCTGGATTGTTGAGGAGGCTGACAGAGGAATACGGCCCGTAAAAATGTCCAGCCCTCCTTATCTTATCATTTTCCTTCATACCAGTGTCAGTATGGCAAATTAAGCTCAACCCAGCAGACTTACAAGGAAACTCAATAATGTCCGTGAGATAACTGGATTTCATTTTTATTTTATGTCACCGTACAGCAATATTAAGGATGGATCTTGGACCTTTTTTGTCTTTGGGTGCATTTATTCTGTATAACAGCAGCCATTGATTACAAAGAAAGCGCTTCAACCACAAACACAAGATGCCCACTTGCATCCATACAGTAATGTGCAGTAATTCCCATAAGGTGGAGAGAACTAACATTATTTGTTCCAAATAGAAAATCAATTCCTTAGCAGAATACCTTCTGTTTTCAATATCCCAAAGAAGCTGCTGTCTTCAGATGATCTCAGTATGAATTAATAAATCCCTGTTTACCAGCTTCTTCACTGCCTATTTATTCAGTATTAAAGCAGATTTCATGGCATAAATACAACTTGCAAGCAATTCAGTGCCTTCAAATATGATTTGTAAGTGGGTAAAAACGCACAAAGGGCACAGGAAAATAAGTAGCTGTATCCCATCCAGTCAGAGGGCCATATTTCAGGATTAATTCCTTAACTTGCATGTGCCGCATTCAAATAAATAACAGTTTTCCTTTCTTGAGTCATGTGTCATGGGTGGATAGATTGAGCTCCTGTCAGAGCACAAAGCTCCCCTCACAAGTCCACATTGCCTCGTCTGTTGTTAGGACTTCGTCCACATGGGGCCAAATTTGATTGGAAAGCCCAAAGGGAGGAGTTCCACCAGTCACAGGGGCATTGTTAGCGCCTCCAAAATGGCCAAAGAAGAATGACTGATTATGCAACCACAGCCAGGGTTACTAATAGGAATTCTATTTGAATTTCTAACATAACAGATGTTTGCTGGGCACCTCCATGGAGTGCGCATACACAGTTATGCTAATTCGCCAGTGTTTCCCTTCAAGTTAGCTCAGAGTCATTAGAGCACACAGCTAGCTTGGATCCCTCTGTCAAACTAATAATTGGCCATTATTGATATTAATTAACATTTTTGCTCTCTATGTCCTTTTTGACCCACTATCTGTGAGTAAATCCAGTTACTGAGTCCTATTAGGGCAATAAAATCCACGGGACTCTATAGTAGTTGCAAGTCATTTATCAGAAAGAGAACATAAAGCCAATTAGGAATGGGTGCAGACAGTTGTCTTCATTCTCTACTGACTACTTCTTGATCTCCATTATAAATTGCTAATAGAGCAGCTACTGGTTAACAAAAAGGGGGGGAGGAGTGGCGGGTTACCATTGCTCACTCCCACCCGTGATGACAGGTGAATAGCACCAACAACAGTATTTTTTGTAGATGAGTCTATGCCATCATCAGCTGCTGTTTTTTTTCCCCTCAGTCTGTTTGTTAAGGACATCATGCTGCACTTTCAATGATGTAAATGAGCCTAAAACTAGAATATAGCAGAAAAAGCATTAAATTGTGCATAGTTCATCCTCCAAAAGTCATAGCTTTTGATCTCTCTACTATTACGATGCGATGAGCATGAGAAACCCTGCACACCATAGGTTTATGGGCTCAGATCAAGAAATCCTAATAGGTGTATATTGACTGGTTTATTTTCCACAAAACTCCAAAGGGACTGCTGGTTGCAAGAAAATATATCAAAAAGCCTATCAACAATGGTTGGGTCTTCTGTGTAAAATCAATAGAGAGCCATAGATGGCTTGAGTTTTCACAGTTCTCTCTCGTCATTTAAAAAGACTGTGCACTATATGATGCCTGGAAGGACCCACGAGATTTTTGTAACATAGCAACCACGCCATATCTTTGAAAAGACACAGATTAGTAATAACCTAATCTGTTATGCCACTGGTGAAACGCAGGAGGCTGTTGTTTTGAACTTGGTAACAGGTTACTGCTGCGCTAACTTGACACTTTGGGAGTGAGTGGTTTAGTTTTCGAGAACAAAAGGACTCGTGAAGGATCATGAGTTGTTGTTGAAGCGGGTACGTGAACATAACCTACAACTTATGTTCCTGCTCCCTGGATCCAGATGCTACCGTGGCAGACCAGGTTTATGACAAGAGGTATTGCGGTCCCTTAAATGAGCAGTATTTAATAGCCTGGATTCAAGTGTAAAGGCTCTCTCCCCTGTGCATTACTCCGAGAACCTAATTACAAGTTTCATCATCAATCATGAGCATTATTTATTCAGTGAAATGAATTTCTAATTAATAACTGATGAGCATTATGGCCTCTAAGACTGTAAAGCAATTAATTATGGTTGGCAACAGGGAATATCCCTGTAAAGGACTATCTGGTGCACAGTCACAGCACAGCGGTGCCAACAGGCTAATGTCCACAAAGAACATGCTCTGGATTGTTTTTACACCTATCCTTTACTGAGATAATTACTTCCAAGAATGTTGTCTGGGGGCTGTCATACTGTTAGAGATGTAATAAATACCAAAAGCTGCATTCAATTTTGTTCAACACTGTTTTGAACCTTGTGCTTCCAACCTCAATCCTGACAGATGTTTTGGTTTCATATTTGGGCTGCAACAGGGCCCACTGTGCATTTTGCGGCAAGATATGGTATAATTTATTTAAAGCAACATCAGTTAAACAGATTAAGGGCTCTATCATCAATGGTAGTGTTTTGTATTTCCTTTCTTTTGGTTTTATTTGTTTTTTTTAATTAAAAAAAAGCTACAGTCCCAGTTTAATTATACATTTAATGTCTATTAGTATTGCAGTAAAAATGGCATTACTACATATTGTTGTCAATCACAAAGAGCTATTGCACAGATGTTTATGTATTAACTAACTTGATTTGTTATTTTAAAAGGCTTTTCCAATAAACTTTCCTTTTTTCATCAAGCAGCATGCATTTTGATATTCTTTCTTAATTCTGCTATTTGCTCCAGTTAAGTATGTGTTCACCAGATCTAATCTAAATGTGAATGACAACCAGTTGATGAACAAAGTAAAAAAACATTTGAGGATATACATAGGATTTAATTGCTATTGATTTATTGTTATTACTAGTTTAAAACCAGAACAGATTGGCACTGTAACTTAGTTTAGGCCAAAATCGAAGGTTAATGTTTATGTTCTGTTAATCAAAATTGAATTTCCCATATAACCTGCGGCAGTTGCTTAGTATGTGCCTAAAAATAACAATGCAAGTTTCAGGCATTTAGGTGACTCTACAAAGTTACTCTAGAACTAAATATTTCCACCCTGACAAAATGTAAAATATTCTTTAAAGTTTTTACCATTGTTTTAAAGCAAGGTCATTACAAGAGAAGAACAGAACGGTAACAGCAAGACTCACAGCTGCTGGTGAAAAGAGAGACATAATTACATAAAAGCTTGTCTGCAGAAATACTATGGGTCGTGAGAAGAGATTCAGAAGTCAGCACTGATTCTGCCGGCCTGACCTCCTTCAGGGGGGTTTTACAGGAAGGGTCACCTGATGGCAAATGACCACTCACAGTTTAGAATAAATATATATACTGTCGTAAAATAATTCAGTTATGGAAGCAAGTGCCTGTTCTTTGTCTGCAGAGTATTACATACACATAAAATCAACCCTGCAGACTGTCATTTGCACATTATTGATGACTCTTCTGCTGATACTGTTAATGAGTATTATTACATTTCTCACTGCTATAAATCCCATAAACAAAACATTTGGCATTTTCTCCATCACTGCAATTTCGTCTAATTTATACAAAGCGTTACATCGTCACATCTCTGTAATTGTGCTGTCTTGAACTAATTCTTTTCAAGGCTCATTTCAGTTACAGTATCCTTGCAATAACCGTGGGTCAAACACAGATTGGTTAAAATGAAAGTAGATTATTGTACATCTTCCTCCAGACATTACAACAAAATAGACACATAATGGAAGAGACACAAAGAAAGTCAAAATGATGATAAAGAACTATGAGAGGCTGTAATTCTGTCAATTTAGAAAATGGAAATCAGCGAAGCAGCTCTTTAATTTATCTGTTGTTTCAATTCAGCACAAATTTTTGCACATTTGTGGCTTTTTTTTTGCATATATTCATCTTACACACAAGTCTATCTGCACAAAAGAGAGATGGATTGAGTCATGCATGGCTGTTTGAGCCATCCAGAGTAAATGTAATAAATGTACATGACTATAATGCTGAATTGCAGCAGTGTCTTAATGTGTCCTGCTTCTGTATGTGTTTAAAGACAACCTGATTTTTGTATGTCTCTTAACTGACTTTAAGGTTACTTGTTCTAAGTGCATCGTGCATCCCTGTCTGTTCTGTGGCTTGTGTCAAGATTTATACAGATACCTATTTAAGTTGTTTGTCTAAATACAATTCAATGTGTGCATTAAAGATTTTGGGCGTACCTCTGCGTGTATATTGGTTTATTCAAAACCTGTTATTTCTTTTCTCCTTCTGTTTTGAATGGAACATCGGCACACAAAAACTGAATTTGCAACACGTCCTTTGGGATTTGTTTTCATTGTGCCATTCATTTTCTTTGCATATGCTTTTTTTTTCCAGGGTCACAGGATGTAGGAATCAATGCCTGAGCGTACTGATCAGACCCTTTGTACCAAGTATAACACTAGAAGGCATAAACTACATACTAATGTTGAAATTGCAGTATTTATGCAGTTTGTATAGAAGTAAATGATGCATTGTACTGTTTTGAACAAAGTGACTTTGGAGGACTGCACCCGATTTTGAATTTAAGACAACCATATGAATTCAATAAAATGGAATTTAATCAAGAAAATTTTCATAAATTTTATAGAAATGTGTCACTTATTTTGTAAGATTTATTTTAGTAAGTATTACATTGTAGAATAATAATGTCGACTGGCACAACAAATAGCGTTAATACATAATGGTGGGATTTTTAAACATATCAAATATTATATAGTAACTGTGCATTTCACCATAGTACTCAACGTTTCATATTTTTTCATATGGTATCAGTACTGTATTAAAGAAAATGTCAGTCTGTGCATCATAAGCCAGGGACTCGGGGGACAGGGGAACATATGCAGAATATTCTTAACATCAGGACTGCCACACTTTTTTGTGATGATCAGTGCAAACACAAGATTCCTATTTTGTCACTATTAAACCACCATCTACCAGTATTTCTGTCATCATGCTGCACAATTTCCAGACAATGCAAATTAAGCAAAATGTAACATCTAACAATGCCTCTCAGACATCATTGTTCGATTATTGAGAGTCAGTTCTTATCCAAACACATGTCCGAATGGAACCCACTAGAAGATATATTAAAATTTGAGGCTGTTCTTAGTCAAAAATGATCTCCCAAGATGAGAAATTAGTAAAGCATCACCTACTGGCTTAGTTTTATTGCAAGTGTCTATCTCTACCTGAAATTAAAACTGGAATTTTCAAATCTGTCTCTGTATTATTGGATACTTTTGTGTTTGAACTTGTATTTCAGTCCATGAATATATTTTAAATGTTAAGAAGTGAAAGAATTGTCTTTCTCTTATGTTTTCATATTAGCTTGCTTCAAATTGCCACCCAGGGGAAGAACAAAGTATCTGAATTGAATTAAACTGGGAAATGAATGGAGCACACAAGAATGAGTGCACAAGCGACTGAAAATAAACAAAACAACATTTACTTTATTGGATCCTCATTCCGTTGTTATTTCCTAAATTAAAAAACACAGATAAAACTAGAAGCAGCATGCATGGTTAGATTTAATCTGCTGTACACTGCTAGAATGGTGTCCAGAATGACAAAATCAGCAACACAAAAATCAGGCAAGGTTTTTGCAAATGATTCATATTGAGGGGATTTTCCATAAGTAGATGCATTTCTCTAACACTGGGGTCTAGGCCAAATGTGTAGGCTACTCTGACTTATCTAAATCCATCAGACGCTTCTGTAAGAGAGGCAGTTTTAAGAGCTGTCAAATTAATGTCAGCTCAACATTAAAAACTGAAAAATGTGGTCAGGGTGTTGCTTCAGGTACTGGTGGGCAGATAAAATACAATCCAATATGTCCCAGAGCAATAAAAATACCATATGAGTTGAGCATACAATACGCTTAAAAAAGTGAAGGGATATTTGTCTAAAAACACTGTTGGGGTGTCATGCAAGGTCAAATCAGTAGTAAGGGTTTTATTTGGTTATTCTAACCAAGTTGCGGGTTCATTGTGGAACCTTCTAGATCCTTCCCTTGTGGTCATAGGTTCAAACAAAGTGGGCAGGACTTTATGTTAGTTAGCATGAATACTTTACCTATACTTTTAAGACGTTGTGGTAATTTAAGCTCTTTTCACCATAGCAATAAAATCTAGGATTATGGTGGTAGTGGCTAAGTAGTTACTAGCTGCCTGCTAGCTCACTTTATCAGTCGGTATAAGGTTAGCAGATAAATCACAATGTCCATAGCCTTTTTAACTTTGCGATTAATGTGTGTCTTGACTTGGCTGTTCACCTGACTTTAGCTGCCCCACTGCACACTGTTATATTATTTTTTTAGCTAACATTAGCTAGCAAGCTATGTTAGCCAGCTAGCTAATATTATTAATGATAGCTAGTTAGCTATTATTACACAGCAATTTGCAGTCATCTCTCATGGTACAATATTAAACACTTGGTTCTATTCAGTTTCTTCCTTCTGTAAAAATACCATTTAAGTGGCGCAAAAAGCAACAGCAAGCAAAATTGAGGTAAAACAATACTCTAGCATGTGAATCTGAGCTGTAAATAGTCAAACTATACTGTAGCTAGGGTTCCTACCTTTCACAAATGAAAATAAAGGACGCCCAACACGGCTCCTCAGGGCCACACTTCATTAAAGTTGGAAAGATATTCACAGATTCGGACTTCCAGCATCAATAACTCATCAGATATACGTTGTCAAAACATAAACGGTGCCTCTTTCTGATCGTTGGAAGGTAGACAATGTGCTACAAGCCCAGTTTTATCTAAAGTAGCTGTCTCTCAAGTTACAGGAGTAACATTGGTGTCAACAGGAGCCAGTTGAAGGCTGCAGTGATTTTGGTGACACTACAGAGTATAAGAGTGAAGTTATTGATTATTGTGCACTAATTAATTGTCAAATAAAGGACGATTCCGTATTTTAAGGGACAGGTGGCAACCCTAACTGTATCCCATATCCATTAATGGTACTAAGTCAGTAAGACATCATAAATTGGTAAGCCTACTGCTAGTCTGTAAAAAAAAAAAAAAAAAAGTGCTACAAAAATGTTGTCACCATAAAAACTCTGCAAAGTTGTGTGAAATTCTTACTGACTTGATTTCATTCTATGTCTGTGACTGAGCTTGCAGCTGACACTGATGGACAGTTTAGTTCGAGGAGAAGTTCACTGAATGGCAGCTTGAAAAGACGAGAGTCACTGTCCACCTGCTGCTTTCAGAGTTCAAAAATGAAATCTATTCATCATATCTGGGAAACTGTTCATTATATTTAATTAATGTGACCTTAAATAAAGAATGTGACAACTGAACGGAAATAATGATCTTGTCTGATTGAGTCTGTTCTTATTACTAGTCTACTGTTGTTTTGTTGTTTTTTAGCTCTATTTACATATTCATATGGTAAAAAACATTTTTTAGACATTTTTTTTATAGGGGCTCATCATCAGGTGGTTTCATTGATTGCAAATTACACTTTGTATTTCCTGTAGAGCCCAGTCAGTAAAATAAATTTTTATTAAATTACTGTTATTATTATTGTTGAATATTAAAGTAGGTAGGCAATGAGACGGAAAATAAACCAGTAAATGGGTTATATTTAATTCAGCAAAAGAGTTCATTTTGACCACTTGGATTGGTCAAAGCAACCCCAATCTTTTATTTTAACTTAAATAGAATTTTAAAGCTCTAGAAAGTAATGATAGAGGTCTCCATGTAAACGATTCTCTTGATCAAAAGAAAACCCAGTGACTTTATTATAATGAAAGAGAGACTGAATTTTGTCAGGCATTGCTACTGTCATTCACACAAGCATTACATGTTCACTTTTTACTGGGCTACATGCTTCAATTGATGTCCCAAACATATTGGAAACTAACTCACAGGTAGCATTATTCCACAGTACTGACTTTGGCGCCAGCTTAGAGAAATGTGTGTTTACTTACATCTGCCTTTTTCCTAGACTGAAGTGCAGGCCTCAGATGTGGAGTTGATACCCTGACACTGTGTTGTTGCGGCCCGCTGCTCCTAAAGTTCAAAAGAGACACAAGTTAGGAACAAATTCCTCCACAGTAAGAACAACATAAGTTAAATGAGATTAAAATTCACCGACCTTTAAAGTTATTTCCAGGTGAAAAGCATTGTGGCAATTCTGCACCGAGGGTTAGCTCAGTTAGCTAGTAACGTTAGCAATAACTAGCTAACGGCTAATCTTAAAGTTGCTCTCTCGCCATTGATTTAATCTATTAGTAGGATCTCTGGATATCAAAGTTACATATTTATAGACTTTTTTTTCTTTTTTTTTTAAAAAAAATCCCTGTCCTGTCCGTGTGTGTGTGTGTGTGTGTGTGTGGGAGCTGAAATTTCAGGTGGTGACATTGTGCCAGTGTATGATCATCATTAGGCTGATCTGGTGACCCTTCCGTCAGCACAGGTAGCTACTGTACAAGTTATTGTGGTTGTAACTAAAACTATTTCCTCCACATTGACTCAGTCTATTCTTAACTGAAGTGTAAAATAGTCAATTTAACGATCTACAGATGACTATGTTAAAAACGCTGTGTGGAGAGGGAAAGGCCCGACACACCTGATGATAGGAAGTGTTCAGATGCAGGTAGAGATCTTGACGTTTTAGCTTAAAAAAGGAAAAAGTAGCGCCCATATTCAGTCTTGAAGTCTCAATTTTTAACAGCGATCACAATTTTGAATCTGTAAACATGATCGACTGTGGTATTGACATTTAAAATGCGATCTGTTTGTGAAGAACAAAAAAACGCATGTCGATAAAACACTCAGTTTCAACGTGGGTAAATCAGTGTTGAACGATCTTTTCCATGGTTAGCATACACCGTAGCCAGCACGTGAGGCGTTTAGGGAACATCAGTAAAATGTAGTATTTACTGATAAGCAGATGTTCAGCAAGTGTTTAGCCTGTACCCAGTTTATGACTGATATCAGGCGAGGATGGTGACAAAATAAATACATTTTCAGATTAAAATATTTTGCAAATATCAATTCTTGTATCACTGAAAATCAGTGCAACATAACTAGGTTATGCAAAAACAGCTATTCCCCCACATGCATGGTGGATAAATAGCTGTGGCAACGCTGAACCAAAACAAGGGAATGGGGCAACTGAATTATTTGCTGATGCTATCAGTGGAAAGTCTGGAGCCATGCTTACAGTTCTGCTCGAACACTGTGAAACTACACCAAGGTACACAATGGAGTAATTTAGCCATATGTATTTGAATCAGTAACAAATTCTGAAGAAGAAGAATGACACCAAAAGCAGCAACCCAGAAGTTGGCAGGATTGGTTCTTAAATCTCTGTTTATGAGACTGTCATTGTTCAACTGGGAAATGTTCAGCTATGACAACTTTATTTTGCTCATAATGTGTCATTTAGCATATACAAAACATCATATAGACATGGAAACATGGTAAAAAAAAAACTTGGTTCTCACCAGAGAGGGGTGTCAAAATGCACTTGATTTCCTCTAGTTAAATCTATACACTATGGTTGAATCTCACCTTCTCTTCACCTGCACTACCGGCATAGTTGTCATTTTTAAAATGCAGTCATGGACAAATCCTAACTTGTCCAGTGCCATTAAGATAATAACACACTGCTTAGGCTAACAGTATTTTCCATCGGAATAGAAAGCTGTGCCCTGAGTCAGTGTTGAGTACACCTGGCTGAAATCCAGTGTTTTTATCCCCTGAAAGTACACACTGCAAAATTGTGTCCATGCAGATGCTGACAAACAGATAATACATGCAGTAAAAGTTGTTATTCATTGGTCAGTGAAAGTGCAAAATATTCATTTATGTGCCAAGCATTTTATCTTATTTGTCTATCTGAGTATTTTGTATGTATCCAACTTCCCTACTTTGTTGTAAAAAACATATAGAGGCTTTTTATGCTTTGTTACCTAATCCTAATTGCATGCATAATCCTGTGTTACCATAAACAACAAATTCGGCAATAGTTTTTGAATCAAGATAGAAGCTACATTTCTTCTGAGAACAGTGTGTTGTGCATCATGTGAAATAATTGTGTTACCCTTTTCTCTTAATAGATTTCACATGATTGGTCCTTTAATTAACTAGTTGAAGTAGCCAGAAGTCTGCGGGTCAGTTCATTATACATTATTCCACTCTTACAGCACTGGCACCTCACCACTGAAAATAGACACACTATGTCATCCTTCAATATGAGTGAGACACATAACAGAGACAGGACTGTGCACATCCTATAACTGTCCTTCTCTGCAGGTCTACAAACACACACACACACATGCACAAATGCACACACACACTGAAAGCTCTCATCTTTCCATCTGGTAAAGTGGGCTGTTGTGATTGATTTGTGGATTTGCTCCCTCTTTTTTTCTCTCCATTTAAGTGAAATAATGTATGGAAGCAATCTGGCGACAGACATTTTGGAAAATCTATTTGAAATCATTTCAGTTGAAGCCATGGCAGTTTGTCTTCTTAGCGGAGAGGAGCAAAGTATAATTGTCTGCAGTCTAGTAAAACACAGTATAACTGCCATCACACTTGACTGAGCTTATAGCCAGCTAGTCCCATGGCCTCTAGAAGATAGAGCAGTTAATGTTCCCTTTTATTTTAGAGGATATGTCACTTGTATCGCAGATTTATACCATGATACAGCAATTTTGTCCAAACAGATGGATAATGGTGTCACCAGCAAAAAGCCCTGTTTTTATTGAGTTTAGAGCATATTGTTTAGATAGGGGACTGTGTTGAACAGCGCCGCCAGTCCTTTCTCTCTTTATCTCTCTAATCTTGCCAGTATTAGATTTGATCATTTTTGTTTGAAGGAGGAAAATGTGGCTGTAATGGTTTCCTAATAGCAAACACAGGGGATACAAATCCAGGGACCCTGTTCTGTAGTGCTTCCATAAGCACCACTGATTTATAGAGGTCTTTATGACAGAAAGGAAAATGATCTGCTGCAGGTATAAATCAGGTGAGGAGTAGGAAATTGAACTTAGATATCATCTTGTCAGATGCTTAATGCTCTTCCTCCTGTCACATTCAATAGGACCAATTTGGAGAATCCTGCAGAGGTAAAAAGAAGACAATTAACAATGACAGTGTGGTAATAGATGAAGCTATAAAATGAACCTGCTGCCTGCAGGATGCTTTGTATGATTTCCACATGAGGTAGTGGAAGGGGTCTGTTGTCTTAGCCTTCCATTTATTCTCTATTCTTTTTTGGTGGCATCCTTTAAAAAAAAAAAAGAATATGTAATATTAGAGTATTTAAGGATAATGTTTGTGGTCTGGTTGTGCTCTGTATTTGAGTTATTATCCTGCATATGACAGGACTTGTAAATTTAGGTTAACCTTGTTTTTATGTTATTGATTACTAGGGTATGTTACCTCCTCACATTAAATTAAATTAATCAATATATCAGTTGCCAAGTAGAAAAAATACGTGTGTACAGAAACATTAAAACCACAAACAACTAAAAAAAAAAAACATACCAGTAAAGTGCTGGAATCTAGCTGCTCCATTTTAAGTTGTTAGAACAATGAGGAAATGTGTGTTTGCATGCTGTCTCTCCTAAAGCGTGTCCTCCTCCACTATGGTATATATTTGAGATTGTTTGCAGTAATAACTGTCCAACTGTATCAGCGCTCAAACAGATGCCATCGCTCAGTGGCATAATGAGTTCAAGATAGGACAGAGAATGACAATGCTCTCTGATCCCTGAATGTCACTCTGGTATAAACCACAACACAGCGGTTTATTGCCGGCATCATGCATTCAGCAGCACGCAATGATTTGACAGATAGAATGTGGAGGGGAAAAAAAAACACAGAAACCCATCCATCTGGGTGTGTAGGTTTCAAATGACTTGAATTTGAAAAAAAAAAAAAAAGCTAATTTCTTGAAAGCTGATGACCTTTTGTGGAAAGCTTTGTCAAGTGGCAATTCAAGCTCAAGCACCTAAAGAGCTTTACAGTAATAACCAGAGATCCACTGCTCGGGAAGCATCACCCCTCGCAGCTCATCAAGCCAAGCGCTTGTATAATCTAATTTGATTTTAATGCTTCTCTGAAGGAGATTGTGCTCTTATTACTGTGTAATGATGCTGTTGTCAAGAGCCAGCGGTGATGTCTAATATCGCAACCATGTTAACTACTTCTGTGACACTCTTCACAGCATTTTCCACATTGTCTCCAGTGCACAATGGCTATGTGCTGTATATTTATGACTTTGTTGTTCTTCCTGTTGCATTCTGCTTCGTGACTGACAGAAACAGAGTAAATCTTTAAAACTCCCTTCCTTATTACCTTTGTCTGATATGGTACTTTTTTCGTATTCAGTACAGTAGATAGAGCATAACGATGAAGGTCTAAGCTGAGATGAGGAGAATTTTGAAGTGCTCACACTCGGGGGCAGCAAATGGAAAAGTGACAAGCCTGGTGCACTTGTCTATTTTACTTATTCTGCGCCTCTGTTTCATATTCTGCCTCGCACCGCGGGGTTATTTTCCTCCAGGGTTCAGGAGGGCACGCTCTTTCATTTCTTCAGAAAATTGTTTCGCAGGATTTCAATCTTTGGCTGCTAGATATGACAAAACACAATATCAAGAACACTTATGTTTCTTATCTGCCATTTTTTCTGGGTATAAATAAAAGATCAGTATAAATTTAAGTCAAGTGGCCTCGAATGCACATGTGAGAGATGAGTATGAAAAGAACTATGAACCTTGGGACAGCCCCACTGTACATTTTCATCGCTTGCTCAAAATTACCTTGGCACTGGGGCTTTGTGTGTCATTTGTCATCCTTGAAAATCAATTAGTGTTTCCACGATAGCAATCCAGATGTAATCCTACGAACGTTTTGGCGATTTGACACAAAAAAGCTGAGAGTGTGTCTTTAAATTTGACATTATGTAAACACTATTTCTTTGAATTGTTCATGTAATAGGCTGAGATGGTGGTCAATTAAGTGCCGACTCTGATAACTACAGTAAAAAATCAGATAGCTCAAGGGCCATCCCAAATATTGATTGTGCCTAAATAGCCCTTCTATTTGCCACCCGATAAATATCATCACACATACAAATGCTAGCACCAGTGTAACTGTAATACCTTTAAAGGCAGAGCTGTTTAACTGTAGTCGAGAACCCAATTTCACTATTCTGTTATCATTCATCTGTCTGCGAAGGTCTTCATGTATTAAAAAAGACAAGCCAAACACAAAGCTGAATGCTGCTACATTGGTTTGAAAACCTTGCACACAGATAATAATTTTACTGACTGTGAAGTATAAACTGTCAAGAAATGATTCAGTGCTGTACAATCCAAAATATTACTCAAACACACATTTTCAGACCACATAGCACAGAGATCTTTTGTGATATATTACTTATGATGATGCACATATGTGCAGGCTATGTATACTGAACAACCTCCCCAGTGGTGTGAAAACATCCAAACGTTGTCCTATTGATGTCCCATTTTTTTCCCCGTTCGGCTCTTGTCAGAGGTCAACCTCAAACAGCATGCGGTGGAATCAGGCGTTACTGTTGGTGTCACATTGATGCATTACAAGGCCCAGGAGGTCACGTCTCTGTAAACATACATTATCAAAACCCATAGAAGATGTGGGATGTTGACCTCACCAATAGTTGACGGTGTATCTTCAGGGGAAAAGGGTCATGTGATGGCAGAGAGCAACTTTGTAGCCACAATGACTTTCTTGTTGCAAATGAAGGGGGTCAAGCAATCAAGACTGGTCAGGCTCTGTGTCAGCACCATTATCTTACACTGTCTGAAATGATCAATGAGCTAAAATAAAATGATCACAAGCTAAAATTGGCCTGCTAATGAAAATGGACTGTTTAAATATGGGCCTTGGTGAGAAGCTGGACAGAGAAGAAAATGGGAACCGGTTAAAAATACAACAAATACAAGAAGACACAATACAGGTAACAGAAATAAATGGGGGCTGTTAGTGTGGCTGCTCATGTTATTTTGAAGTTAATGTGAAATCGCTCTAAAAATACAGCAGTAATCAACTTTAGTATATATAGAAACATGTATCCAGATGAAGATATCGGCACACATGCACACAGATGCGCTCTCATAAGTTTATTTAGTAATATTTTTACAGCAAAGGAATTCATACATTCAGTCAACAAATACTGTCATTTAAGACTGAAAACACTTGAAAGACTTTATTGTCTATATGTAAAAATGTTTTTAGCAACAACCCTCTGAAGCAGAGGCTTAAAATATAAAAGGCACTTATGGCAGGTGCACAGTACTCACATAAATTTGCTTTCCTCTCTTTCAGCAATAAATACATACTGTATGTGCATTCCTATTACGGTACCATATTTGCGTAAACATGTTAGCACCTCCGTGCTGCAAAGTACCCCAGTTAACACTGTCACGAAAGGTTCAGCATTATAGAAAAATATTTATAAATAATTTCCCATAAATAAAACTTTCCCCACAATATAGTTTTTGTTTACCATTAACCTAGATAGAATAATGGCAGAAATTCAGTCAAAAACAAATAAAATATGGAAAGGAAAGAAAACATAGAAACAGTTTTTTCCTATACAACATCAAAAACAAAATGAATTCAATCTAATCTGTTATGAACATATAATCACACTGAATAAAGGTGTTTGGCAGGTGCTATCAAACGTTAGCGCTAAGCAGTTTCATTTTCAGTTCATTACTATTGCTAGAACTATAAAAGCAAATAAAGGACATTCTGTAAGCTGAGAAGCACATTAACAGCTGGGTTGTTATTGTGCTATTCCAACTTACGGCATTTACTTATAAGCTAACTGCTATTACATGCTTTTCAAAGAATAAAGTTCCAGTCTGATTTGCATTGAAATCACCACTCTTTTGTTTTATTCCACTTCCATGGCAGATGAATCATGCTCTTCGTCAGATTTCTCAGAGGGCAGGTCTTGTGACTCTGGGGTGTTTTGGCTGTCTGACGCAGAACTCAGCTCTGTGGTTGTTGGTGTGTCTGGCTCTGGGGTATCTGTTCCAGCAGGGACATCAGCAAGCTTGGTTTTCTCTGATAATTAGAGATAGTTTTTCAGTTTAGGTTTGAATGCACTTCAAACAAGCCTTAAAAAATACAGGAGGGAGAGAAAAATGTCTATTGCATATAAGCGCAACAGAATTTTATTTTAGATATAAATCTGCTTTAACATTTTAGATTCATATGCGTTGTGTGGACAAAAGCTGCTTTAGTCATCATTACCTAAAACATTCTGCACGTCATCCATGTCGGCAACAGACGATGGTAACGGGGCCTCAGATGACATCTTCAGTTCACCGGTCACCTCGGGGAGTCTCGGTGCCTGAGGCCTAGTCTTTCTTGCAGGGTTCAAGAAATAACAATATGCACACCGGAAGGCTGTAACAACACAAATAAAATATAGTTTATGTAACCCCACTAATGCATTCCGAAACAGACATAGATTAATATATATGAATATGAACCGATGACAAAAAATGCCTGAGATGCATAAACATTTCAGATTGATGTGTAGCACCACTTTGCATATTCAATCTTGTTCTGTTTTTGCTTATAGGAGTTGGTCGTGGCAGAGGCATTTAAGAGCCATATGATATACTATGCTGCCAAATGCTAGAGGGCAAATGAAGGCACAGTGTTTGATGGAGACTGACAAAGAGTGCTGCGACTCTCAAAGTCTCACCAATGTATTCGAATTCTTCTTTTAATGCCATGCCGTTATGGGACAGGCACTGCTGACATACGAGAGCATATCTATGAGAAAGGAAAGACAATTCAGTGAAGACAGCGAACAAAACGTGAACAGGCATTACATGACATACAACAAAAATATATTGATAAAAACATGGAATTAATTCAGTGTTACTTTTGGAAGGTTATCTGCACTGTAACACTAATCTCACAAGCAACGTATCTGGCAGATTTCTAATATATAAAATCTATCATATCAAGTGTTTCATTATTTTTTTGTAATATGCAAAAGAAACTACATAAAACATAGACTGTGCATATATTAGAGAACAGAGATTGTTATGTACCTGTTCTGAGGACCATCTCCAACAAGATACTCAATGACTCTGTCCATAGCACCCCGTTCCTTTGGGAGGACAGGTCTGGCCAGGGGTGGGCCTGGGGGGTGCATCCCTGCACAACATCAATGCCTGTTAGACACAGTCTGCAGTCTAGAATGCAGACTTCAATAAACAGAAGGCTGCTTACAGTAACAGCTCTGTGAAACTGTTTTTTGCATAAACCATGATGAATTTTACAAAAACCTGCCCCTTTTTTCTTAATGACTTAACGTCAGCTCTCACTTGCAAAGCACGTTCCGAATCCCTGCTGTGTGGGTGAGTAGTAATTAATATAATCTAACATCAAGAGCAATCATAGGAAGATGACTGGTCATTTCTGTGAGACTTGGCAGAGTCTCAGTATCCTGCTGGTTATTAATTTACCAACATATGGAAACTCTGTGGTGACTCTTTGTATCAAATTGCTTTTCACTTTCAATTTCCAACAGAAGCAGGTGATAACATCAAGTCATGTAAACCATTTGTGAGGTGTTCCCAATGCCAAAGGCAATTTCAGTAAGCATTAAAAGACATTTAGTGAGATTCCACCACCGTTGCCCAGAGAACAAACGCAGGTCTGGCTAATTAATCATAGTTAATGTAATTTTGCATCGTGCATACCTCACAGTTGGCATTCCACATGGCAATTACAGCGTGCAGCTTCCTCTACTCTGCAAGCACATTTCCTTTACTATTTCAGCCTATTTGCATTTTTTCTATTGAGTGGTCATAGTCCAGAAGTAATTAATACTGAATATTCAATACCTCTACACTCCACAGATGTCTTCCATATACACATTTTTATCTCGTTGCCTATCTGTTTTAAATCTTTATAAGCTGCTAAAGACATATATGAATATAATTTCTTACTGTATGTAAAAGTTGCGGCCAATTTCCAGTGTCAGTTCACAAATGTACACCTCTTCAAGAAATGCTGGACCTTTTAACAAGATGGTTTAATCACACATTCCTACAATTACCCATTACAGCTACGGCATAACATACCACAGCCCTGCTGACAACACACACCACAGAGCTTTGAGCAACAAGGGACACAGAGCCAGGGAAGAGTAAATCACACCTTAATCGACCACATTATGATCCGGTCCCCCTGTGTGCAGGTAACTCACCGACTCCTGGAACAGGTGTTCCAGGGGTCACAGGCTTCCTCATCAAGCTCTGCTGAGCAGCCATAGCTGACAGGCTCCTCTCTGGGGGTCCACCTGGAGCAGAGTGGGAAGATCGTCCAGGATAGGTGGGCCCAGAGGCAAGAGGAGGGCGGGCAGCAGCAGCGTTTGCAGGATTCACCATCACTGGGGGGGTCTTTGGGATGACATTACGCTGGCGAAGCTCTAACACAGAAAACATTGCCGGTTGCTTAACAATAGAAAGGAATGCCAGAGCAGAAGTAGGGCAAATGGTGCAGTCTTCTGAAGAAGCTTCAAAACTCAAGGCTACCTTGTCCTGGTTTTGGAGTCATCTGAGGTCCGGCTGGAGTGGATTCAAGTTCCTTCATGCAGAGAACAATGATTTAATATAAAGTGCATAAAACCAACACAGTCAGTTTGGTTTACATAAATTAAAAAACAAACTCACATGTTTTCTCTTGGAATCAGGATCAAATCTCTCCAATATCATTTTAGCATTTTTATATGTCTCAGTTTCCATGACTTCTTCAAGCTGAAAAAAAGAATAAAAGGGTATTACAAGGACAAATGTCATTACATTACATGGAGAAAGCATTCCTGTATTAGGAGCAATATTCCTGAGTAATTATTTGATGATCATCTAGTGTAATTACTGAGCATTTCTAAATATGAATATCTTCAAATCATCTACAATAACATTACAAGTAAAAGTGACTGAGAAAGGGCAGCACAAAGTTTCTTCACTGAATTGTACATCTTCATTTAAAACAAACACAGAACATTTCTAAATGTTTACATATAATATGAAGAATAATTACATTCACTACTTCGATAATGGAGAGTGTGAAAATCCATCAGCCCTAATTATTGAAAGTTATTAGACTTGACAGAGGATGACAAGCAATTTCTCAGATTTATTTCTTTCCTGTACTAAATGCTATTAATTAAAATGACATTAGCAGAGTGGTTTACTGGATTAAGTCATTGCACCAATCAAATGCTGTACACACAAATCCTAGATTAGCAAGTATCTTGCTGCAAACTGCTGAGAAGATACAGAAAAGCACAACTACACAGCTTTCTACATAACTATAGAGTGAAATATGACTTTTTACTTCAACGGAGGACCAATAAATATCAAAATTACAATGTGTTCTATAGACAAAGAGTTACATAACATGTTTTTCTCAATTTTCTGACATTGGTGCAGGGCAAAGATGCACAACAATTTCTTTTTTAAATGTCCACAGGATTTTTGAAATGTCCATATAACTACTTGAAACAATAAAATGTACAGAGCTCCACAAAGCCCTGATCTAAATGTCACTCAGTCAGTCTGGAACAGCATGAAATGAAAGAAGCAACTGAGACAGCCTAAATCATTTTCAGACTGTGGCAAAGTTCCCTAAGATGCTTAGAATTCATGTTAATTACCTAAAGAAACTGTTCCCCAGAGTATCTAGGACAATTTGTGTTGCACCAAAACTTATTTTTTCTTTTTACTGTTATTTTGTTCCATAGTGGTGTATATAAATCCATGAGAATGAAATGTATGAAACTGGATAAATATGAAAAGGTCACTTACTATTTTCCTTTTCTGTGCTCTGAGATCCTCTAATTTCTCATCTGAAAAAAGTATTTACATTTAAAATGTGAACATACAGAAAAGAAACATTATGAGGCAGCTGTGTATCAACAGGTAAAATGATCTTACTATTTTTTTCTGTTCTTCGTGAAAAAAGAATTATAAGCAGTTTTCGAAGCAACCACACTCTGAAAAAATAAAATAGAAAAACATGTTTTTCGGTTACATCAGACTAAGTTTAGTAAAAATACAATGAACTATCTTATATACTTACAAAAGTGGAAATATTAGGAAGGGAAGAGACAATATGAGCCGTCCCATTAACTGTTCAGGCAGGTACCAGAAATACACAACTATGGAAGTGATCAAGTAGAGAAGAGACGAGTACAGAAGCAGTCGTCCAACCCATATCTTCAACTGCCTTTGATACTTCTCACTATAGTCTTCAAGAATCTGTATATCCTGTGAGGAAAAATGAACTATGTGAGAACACAAATTTGATCCTATTAATATGACAGTGACTGGAAACACAAACAAACTCATTCAAACTGCAATCAGCACAAGTTTCAGAAGGTTAACCACAACTGTTTGCATATATTTGAACTTTGGTCTCATATAGTAAATACATGTGACCTGTAGTTCTGCATTTATGAAATTATCAGTACATTATTCATATTGTGATAATATTATATCATCCAAACATTCTGTACTTTTTGAAAAGAAATTAATTATTAATAAAAAAGGACATTTTCAACAATCTAGCTATTCAAGGATTTTTCACAGGCCAACGAGCGAGACAAAGAAATTATTAACCAAGGTCCATCTTCCACTGATAAGAAATATGCTGTATTTCTATCTTTATTAACATCTTTTTTAGCGACATGGTGCACAGCATTTTTCCAGCTGGACTGGGCCATCCTGCTGTGTTATTTTCCCCCTAAATATTAATAATAATAATTATTATTATTATAATATTAATATTTAGGGGAATTAATAATAGAATGAACTTAAAACATGGCAAAAGCCCCAGAAGAAAATAACCATTTGATGTGGCTCTAGGATACTGTACAACAGAGAACACTAAGAACGTTGAACTTAGCATTTCATCCTGTGAATGTTGTGGTCCTGCCACTGCCTTAGTGTCATGTCTCTCAGTACTGTACATGGGTGTCACCTTTCTACACAGATGTAAATGGATGCAAATTCTATCAGGGTTAGGAGTCCAACCTTTGACAAACAAGCCATGTGTCTTTAGCAAGACTGGCACCGCACCACACCACACATCACCACAGAGAAGTACAATCCAACCTGCCCATTAACTAGGGGGAGCATGCCACGTGAATGTTTTGCTCTAATCATGATTAGATACCCTCCCCACTCAAAGACAAACCTACCCATGTCATTCATTATTATTTCTACAGTGAACAAACAGGTAATTCATCTTAAGATTTAAATGGTAATGTTACACCACTGCTTTGGAGAGCTGACAAGCCCATCCAAAAATAGCTGCTGCACAAAATGGGACTCACTCTTGGTTACCATGGTTCAACTGTAACATGTGTGTGTGTCACTCTGAGCCCTGGATGAACTGATCTCAAAGTAGGAACATCATGTATGTTTGTCTTTGCATGTGTGCTACACAATGCTACAAAATATTATTTTATCACAGTTGACAGGATTTTTGCAGACAAAACAAACAAACAAAACACTCATCTCTTCAAAACTGAAATGCCCCCTGACATCTTCCTGACATGAAGAAGTCATGTGGTCTCTGCTCCAAGGACGGCTGCTGGAAATAGCCTAACACTAGCTTAGCTGCAGAAGAGCAGTAAAGCCCCATCACTGAGCAAATGAGGAGTCAATTTAACATCCATTGACACGTTCGCTTATGGTGAAAAGATGCATGCTTATACAGCATTCTGTCTGCATCAAATATCAGGCTTAACGTGTCACATACATGGCATCCACTAACTATGCAGGTGTTTTTTAAAGCAAAGATGCATACATTTACAAAAAATATATCTGACCTCCAAAAGAAGTGGTTTAGGTAATAAAATAAAACTTTTGGCTTGTTTACAGCCAGCACAACTTTATAATTCTTTACTTTTTAGCAAAATGGAAACAAAAGTTGTAATGAATTTACCTTTATGCACTGCATAGGCAAATCCCCAATTTACCAATAACCTTCTCTTGATCTGTCCCACTTCGTGTGGTGCCAAAGTGAGAATAACTGTGAGAATAAATTTGAGCTGAGTGAGTAGTCTGATCAGAAGAAGAGGGTGATTCTGGACTGTGTGGGCTTCATGAAGAGCACTGGGTATCATTTTATGCCTACGGTCAGTTTCACTGATAAAGCCTCATGTGTCCGCAAGTTTGAATGCACCTAAATTAAACCTTATGCTAAAATATCTCTATCTGATTGACTTAGAATGCATGACTAATCTATTTTTTTAAATAAAGTCTATATGCACCACTTCTTTGAGCAAAGTTTGCGACACAGTTTCTTGTTCAAGTTGGTATCCCTGACACAATAAAATTGTCACACTTTATGGTTTCTCATATTGTGCTTGAGTCCCACAGTGCAGATTAAACAGTAAATGCTCCAAAGCATTTAAAGCATGGATTTGCTGGGCTTTGGTCATTCTATAGTATGTTATTTCACACTACATGCACACAGAAACACTTCTGTGAATTTCTGGCAATGTAAGCATCTGACAAGTCTAGGCTGAATGTTTCTTTTTTTTGTTTGAGTAAAGCATACCTTGTCAATTCCTTCCAAAATCTCCACAGTGGATGGTTTAGCCTGTAAGACAAAGATTTTGAGTCACAGAAACTAAATCATGACACTTTGCAAACAACAGTTCTCTTCTCTGCAAGCAACTTCCTGAAAGGATCTAGAAACTTCCTTTTTCTTCTTCCTACTTTTACACATTTGTCTGCGGTGTGTGTTTATTTGTATGATAATATGTGTTGCCGGCAGGAGTATAAACATCTGAAATGCCTAAAACATATGGTGACTGTCTGTGCCTAAAGTTTGGTGTATTACAAAAGATAACTGTGAAACGAACGACGGAAAGACAAAGTAAGCAAAGTTTTGAATACTAACCCTCCATCGTGAGAACACAGCCCCCATGTTGATGAAGAGGGACAGCAGGATATTCTCTTACTGGGACCTTTCTCTGGTTTTCTCTCACAGATTATCTCTCCACCTGTTGACAGCAGTGATGGGCTGTGAATACATACTCGACTGCCAGTATATTACATGCAGGTGCAGCTGGTGCATGAATGTTCTAATGCTCAGCTTTTGATAAAAAAAAAAAAAAAAAAAGAGCGACAACATCACAGCCACTTTGGAAGGTGCTGTTTATGGTGCGGTTGAGTTTTATTGCACTGATATGCTTTTATCAAGCCTTATTTATATAGTTAACGCTAAACGGGGTCAATAAAGTAGCTGAAATATATTTTAATATAATGTAGAGCAATGACGCAACATCTCAATTAACTGTCTTCCGTGTAGTTACATTCAAACACAGGCACACATTAGGTAGGAGTCCCATGAAAACACTTCAACAGCAGTCTTCATATGCCATCTGTGATATACATTCAAACAGTGTTTTGAAAAGTTTCGCAGTGACCAGGCTGAAGTAGGTCGCCCTTTGCTAACTCACATTAGCAAACCTAAACAACTTCACTGTGTTTTCGGCGCCATTAGCAAAAATCACTGATGAACTAACGGTACCTGGAGCCGCACCGTGAATGTCTGTCATGTCGCTGTTTTCAGCTACACTTTCCTAAATAACTTCCTAGCCTCTAGCACATCCACGTCATTAGCATTGTCGTAATACTAGCTAACTTTATGTAGCCGCTAGCTAGCGAGGCTAACACCGCTGCAGCCCGTGGTTCATCCTGATAACAGACAGCAGCTAACGTGGCTAAAGTTTACTCGGACTTTGTAGAAAACAAGCGAAGCAGAATAATGCGCCTGGAAAAGTGAATGAATAACAGCTCCGTGGCCGTAAATAGAAGGGTGGTTATATTTACCTTGGCAGTGGAGCTGTCCGGGTTGAACAGCCTGTGGCAGGGAGGCAGTCCAGCTGTCTTTAGCGGAGGGTGTGTGTGCCAGCGTGGGGGAGTGTCCACTGAGAGAACAGCGTGGAACCTGAGCGCTCCTGGGCCTCCACGGGAGTCTGGTCTGTCTGGCGGGGCCCACTCATATACAGTCAGTGGGTGCAGTGATTAAACTAGTTCTAAGGGTCCAAATGCACACATGGCACAGGAAATTAAATCCTGCACAATCACCCATCACTGAATGTCTTCTGAAAGCAAGATGGACTAACAAACTTAACATGCAAGCTGTGTAAATGGCATGCAATAATGGAAATCCGTGTGTTTTTTAATATCAGTTGGCTCTACTAGTAGTATTGGCTGGCCAGTAATTGGAAAGATGTTAGTTCAATACAAAATGCTTTCTCCATCCACATGTTACAGGACCATTGTGCAAGATATTAAACCCAAAATTGTTGTATTTGTATGCCAGAAATGTTTGTCACTTTGGACAAAAGTGTCTGAAAAATGAATGTAATGTAGTCGTAGCTATCTTCAAGAAAAAGTAAAAAGCATACATCATGCAATGCATTATGCTGCAAATACAAAGTAAGCATTAGGTTCATTAGGTTTACATAGAAAGTCCCACCTCTAATCAAACAAAGACCAAAAAAAATCAATACTTAAAATTTACCGTGCAGATGTTTTAATTTTCAGATGGAACACATAAAATTAGAAATTAAACTCTTAAAGATTTGTGAGTATGTGAACACTGCACTGGCCTGAGGCTGCCCATAAAAGCTAGAGCAGATCACAAAACGCTCATTATTTGCTGAAAACATAGATGTAAAAATGGACTAAACAATGGAAACAGGAACATGTTCCCATAGCTTCAAGAAGATTGAAATAATTTAATTTAACTGCCCAAGTCAACTACAATACATTTACTGTTTATTTTTTTTATTTATTTTTTTTTGGGGGGGGGGGGGATGCTTAGACATCAATTTGTAATGAATTCACTGCAGGTAATAAAACTATTCAAAGAGCAATGATCATCTGCAGGTAAGAATATTTCTGATTTTCATTATTTCACTTTTGGCTTCTTTGTACAGCTCCTGTTGAAGATCTTAAAAATGTAAAGTTTAAAACTGGTGGTGGACCACCATAAATGTTTTCAGGAGCTGCAGATGCTGCAGATTTTTTTTGAAAATATAGCAGACGTTGCTCACCTTTTCACCAACTGCACCAATTTAGTATCTTTAGCCACAATGAAAGGACTGTATTCCCAACTTTATTTTAATTTTTACCTTGAATTTTAGATTATAGCCATTTCATTTAACTCCCTTGAATTGCTGAAAATCATACCGTATATAGACAACAACTTTTTTTAGGTCATCAGATCACCTAAAGATGGTCTTGGGTAGAATCTATACACTCCAGCTCAGCCAAGATACTCCATCTCCTCCAAAAATTCTCACTGGAGATACAAATTCAACTGCATTGAACATGTTTCAGATTCAAGCAGAAGTCAGAGTTTTCACTGCATGCTACACTTTAGACTAGAGTTACCTGACAACCAGCTTTGGCCATTTATTTTTGAGGCTTTAGGATTTCTGGGGGGAGTGTAGCATGCTCTGCCTGCAATAAATGAATGGGTATTGTGGCATAAAGCTTGGAAAAAACTGTATTAGGTTGGCTATACTATTAGTGTTTAATCATAAAAAGACATCTTTGAAATCTGAATGTTGCATATTTGTGCCTTTGGGTGACTGGCTCTGTCATAAGAAGCTAGTTGTGTTGTTTTCAGGTCTTTTGCAAAAGAGAATTTGAACTCAGTGAGGTCACCTGATTAAATACAGTTTATATGTAAATTGTGGTTGTAACAGGGACACCTTATAATTGCACTGAGTCTGCTTTGATTCCAGACTGAAACTTTTGCTGCATGTCATCCCCCTCACCTCCGTGTTTCATGGCTGTCAGTGACAGTCATTTGTCAATAAAGGTTGAAAAACCTAAAAAGAAAATGACAGCAGTCAATGCCTGCGTGTCATGACTTTTATTAAAAACTGGCAAGTTAACTAAATGCTTAAATTCTGTAGTGTATGTAAACAAGGCCATGCTCTTGTTTATTGGCCAAGACAGAACAAATATGATTGCTCACAGCCGACAGAGCCCTGCACGTAATCCCTTTATCAGACAGTAGGCGCATGAGTGTATACAGAACTGGCAGGTCACATTTTGTTGGGACCCAGTGCATCACATCAAACTTTAATTAGAGCGCAGTTAATGGAAAACGTGAGCCATTTAGATTTAATTTCAGTCATTTTGGATCTCATTTACATGCAGCACCATTATTATGTGTCCCGAACAGTCTTTGAAAGGACAGTTTGACAGGCTGATTTAAAAACGGTTTTGTAGTTATCAACTATCTTGTGTTCATCAAAGCACATATACTTTTTTTTAAATCACAGATATCAGAATGGTGTAAAGGACAGGACATCAAGTGAATACCACAACTCTGCCAACTAATGAGGCTTCTGCAGAGAAAAGACTAAAGGCTCCACAACACAAAGCTGAGAGCCTTCGAGCACCATTTGGCCATTGTTTGGTGCTTGTGGTCAACCAGTGGCCAGTGTTTTTGTGGCATGCCTGTTTGAATTGTTTGGTGCTTGCGAAGACTTGCAAAGGTGCAGCTGGTGAGAGTAAGACCTCTGACTGGCTAATCAGGCAAGCATATACATAATTTTTCTCATTTAATATGAGCTGTGATGATTTCTGCCTTCAATTTTTCTTTTAGTTTTCCACAATCAAAAACAAACAAGCAAACAAAAAGATATGGGTTGCCAGCAGTAGTGCAAACTAAATCAATGCAACATTTCACAGCAACAGTGCAACTATTCAGTGGCATGGCTAGGTAAGTATGGTTTTAAAGACAAGCTTACATAGTGTCAGTGTGTGTGTCAGCACTGATTTGCTGCACTGGAACATCAATCTGTTATTAGGGAATAACACTCTGGCATGTTTTTATTTCTTGAAACTAATTACAATCATTTTGGGCATTGTTAAGCCCAGGATGCAGCAATGGTGGCTCTGCAAGAAGTGGTAATTGTTAAGTGACAGAAATTTCAGGCCTGTATCCAAAGTTTATATCCAATGAGTCAGACTGCAAAGGATGAAACACACATGAATTATTGGACCAGTCACCATAAGGAGGCATGCGGAGTATATGTTGTTTGATGTTATGCTGTTCTGATGTTGCATATCATACGAGACTCTGAAGTTTATGTTGAGTAGCTACTTACACGGTTTCTATTGAAGCCATGAATAGATTTTGAGTTGGTAAGTTTCATACTTTCATCTTTTTTTCTGAGCATTGCATTATTGATGATAAACATTTAGTGATTTCAGCAGATTTTTATAATCGTTTTTGATCCTAGCTTCAAAAATCTCGGCTTGTTTAAGGCCAGCAGTTGACTAAATACCACGTGTCAGCATTTTACTCTGTTTACTACTTATTAAAATGAATACTTTTATTACTTTTTTGTCTAATGTATTTTCTTGTGCTTTCTGATTTTGTGAATTCTTACTTGCAGGTCACAACTTCTATTATTTTTCATGTGGTCACTGTCAAAATACACAAGGTACAAAGACATGTTTACATGTTTGCAAGAGAGGTATAATGCCATCTATCCATCCTACTGTTTATCGGTGTCCTGCAACTTATCTAGTAGTTATACAAAGTAATGTTCATGATGATAGCAGTTTAAGAAACTTAACGAAGACATGTAAGAATCTGTACTGGATTTAGCAGATGCATGAGGTGCTGCAACATATCTGCGTATGTATGATAATGACTTAGCTGCTCCTAATTATATTTTTACCAGTAGGTGTCGCTAGGGAACACTGTGTTAAATGAGGCTTTGAGTAATGAGTCCTATGGCAACACAACTGGGTGCAAAGCCTCACTGCTCCAGGAAGCCTTGTTTTGCTATCACACAGTGCTGTTGGATGGTAAGTTGAGCACTTGTCTATTTGGTGGTTACATTGAGGTTTGGCTCTGGATATGTTCTGCCATATTTGAACAGAATTATATGAACTGTAAATGTATTGGCTAAATTGTCCGTTCATATGTCTGTCTGTCGTGATCTTCCCCGCTGGTAGTTTGGTCCAGTCCCAGTTAGATACAAATTTAGCCACAAAATTAAAACCACATGCTAAATATTGTATGGATTCCTGTCATGGTGCAATAACAGCTCTCACCCATTGCGCCATGGAGGCTGGAACTCTGAGGATGTCCTGTGGTCTCTGGCACTGGGAGGCTGGCAGCAAGTCCTTTGTGTCTCATGGATACTCAATTGGATTGTGATCCAAAGAGGATGGAGGCCGACTCCAACCATTGCTGCAACACATTTGCCTCTTGTTTGTGTTCCTTTCTGAGCAGTTTCAGTGGAGTTGCAAGGGGCATTTTCTGCTAGGGGAGGCTGGTGACGTTTCACGAATGCTGTTGCCATCGGGAGGTGATCTTGGTCTGGAATACTGTTTAGTGTGTCAAAGAAGGTAACATCCACATGAATGCCAGACCTTAAGGTTCCCAGTATAGAACAGTGCACTGCAACAAGATGATCAATGTTGTTCACTTCACCTGTCAGTGCTGTGACTGCTCAAAGCAAAAGGAGGGCTGTGGATTTTTGGGGAGTTCATTAAACACCTAGCACCACCTACCTATTAATACAAGTTATCGTTTCTTGCCACCCACGAACAAATAAAGATGAAGTGTTGGGGATTCCCACTCCTCTGTTCATTACCTCACAAGAGCTGGTCTAAGTCTTGCCTTGCCTTCTTCATTTATTCTTAAGTATAACCAACATCTTGTCAACAAGGCTTTTTGGAAGTACAAGCTATGAAACCAATTGTTGCACAGTGTTCAGTTGGGACACCCACTGTTAAAAACAATTAAAAGTAGAGAAATAATAGTTCAAACATTACTGAAAATGTTGCAGCACTCTGTGCTTCTGCGAAATCCAGTATGGATCTCTTGATGTTTTTTTTTCCATAAACTTTAGTTATTATTACTCCGATTACTGCTAGATTAGTTGCATGATTCACAGGTAGACAAAAAGAAGTAAAGTTACATGCCATGACTTTTCAGGTTTGTGGGAAACACTGGGGAGAAAATGAGTTCCTTTGGGCAACAGGGTCCCCAAGAGCTCATAGTGTGTGACTAAAAATTAAGAGAGTATGTAGAGAGAAAGGGAAGGTTCTCTTGAGTTTTATTTACAAGTAAAGTTTCTTCACTGTCTTGGTACTCTTTTGACATTATCTCTCTTGCCTTAGACAGACTTTTATAGGGACAGTGGGGGTCGGCATACAAATGTAATAGTAAGATGTTTGTTTCAGCTGAGTAGTATTGCCCTTCAACAGCAGCATGAGCAATGGTATTGCTTTCTGCTTTGGTCCACTGTGCTTACCAACCACAGGTTTCTACCTTAAAAACAAAACAAAACATTTGACTGAGAGAGATTTTCCTTTGTAATGTGCCATATTAGAAATAAAAAAAAGTTATGTGAACTAAATTTCTCAGAATCAGTTAACAAGCGAAAGTGAAGTGAAAAAATAGAGCTGTAAAGTCTTCAGACATTTGCAGTGCAGTGCAGTAAGTAGATCTTAGCTGCTTTAAAGAACCAAGAGTTTCAGTTTCTTGTAGTGTTGTGGAAACATCCAACATAACTAGCAATGTACCAGGACCACTTGACTAATGTCTTGTATGGTTGCCACTGAGCAGATTAGCTTTTCCACCAATGCTCGATCATACTGAGATGTAGGGAATTTGGAGACCAAAACATCTCCTTGAAACCTTTGCCAGGTCTCTCAAACAAATCCTGAACAAGTGCATAATCTTGCTGAAAGAGGCTGCTGCCATCAGGGAACATGGTTGTAATGAATTGCTAACTTGGGTCCAGATACTGCATTTGGTGTACTATGGAAGTGGGAAATCAGATCACAAAACTGCAAAATTTTCCCAAACTTGTTATGTTCAATGCATAAATTGGGAGAAACAAGCTTGGTTTGCTGCTTTTCAACAGACAACAATCACATACATAGTTCACTTAACTAAAGAAACTGAAAAGTGATAAAGTCACTAAAGGTACACTGTCTAATATTTTACCAACAGTCATACATAACTTACAGCCCATTGGCCAAGCCAGGCATGTAAATGGAGGCCCACTGTCCATTCTGTGATGTGCAATGAAAATAAAGGGATTCACACTGAGATTTTTTTGTTTGTTTGTTTGTATAGTAAATGTTCAAGTGCAGTTATCCAAAATTTAAAAGAAAGATGAGTTATGGACCTTTAATGTTCATTCATTTAATCTGACAAATATTATTGGTGTTTATTAAATGGCCCTGCCCTCCTGTTATTTTGCAAAAGTGGCCCCAGGGTAAAGCAAGTTGAAAATGTAGAGTTAAAACTCATTAACAAGAGAGGCTCCTATAGTTTAGGCTGGGGGATGATGGGGGGACAGTGAGAAATCCCAGTTACCCATGAATGCAGCACAGGTCGAAATATCTCACTCCTCCACATTTACCATAGTAACCATAACTGTAACTAGATAATAAATGTTACTCACTTCAGCTATTAGTGGTTTTAATGTTTTGGCTGATCGGTGTATGTGTTAGTTAATTTGTATTATATTAATGTGCGAGTATAACATTTCCTGGATGAAATGTTATCCCCGCCCCCTCTTTCACGCTGACTGGTGATTGGCTGGTCAAAGTTCAGTGAAGGTGAAATCTGCGCAAGTCACAAGGAGGCGGGTTTTTTCAACCCGGAAGTGAATAGTTTGGCGCAAATTTTGGCACGACGGTGGCGTTTGCCGGCAGATTGTAATTTGTCAGTAGGTGCAGCCACCTGTTAAATGTCCATTTGGATAACTTCACATTTGTGTGTAAAGTGTAGGCCATGTCAGCTTAATGGTAAGTAAGTTTTGTTGAAAAACATTGTCGTAAGCTTGATAATAAAGGGGAAACTTTAGCATTTGTTTGATACGTCAGTCTGTTTATTATGCTTTTCCACGCACTGCTCCTTTTTCATTTGTGTTTGTAGTCTTATATTGTTGTTCTGGTGTGGTGGCTGAAAAATATGGTCACAGCAAGTCCCTCAAACGCGAGTGCATTATTGCTGTTGTAACTTTGTTGGAGGCCTGGCTGCCATTTTGGTTATGGTGGTTGTAGTATAATGGATGTTTATTAAAATCAAAACTGCAACATTAGGTAGCCTACAGTAATTCTAAAGGTGATGTAGGATGTTTCTGGCTGGTCAGTGCTGGGTCCTAATTTAGGTATTGTCCAATGTAAAAATTGAATTTTTTTCAAGCAGATTAAATTGTGATTTTTTTGGGGAAAAAATGCTGATATTTTCCATATTTTGTTATCCAGTCAGATCATTCTTTGCTCTGTCATTCTTTAGACTATTTTTAGCTGGTCATTGTTGGAAGCGTTGTTTTGCACTACATTGTCTTTAAGATACCCTCAAAAGGTGTTTTATTGGATTCAACTGCAAAGAAATGCAAGGCCAGGTCATTTTGTTTCTTGTTTAGAAACTCTTGTGTTATTTTGAAAGTGTGTTTTGGATTGTTATCATGCTGGAATGTTCTTCTTCTGCCAAGTTCTGGAGACCGATAATGTTGTGTATCCACAGGCATTTGTGGCGCATTTGCAAATGTCACCTCCCCAACACCTTTTGCACATATGCAGCTCCATGTCATCACACTCAAACCTTCATGTTTTACTGTCAGGACTATGCATTCACCTTGGAAGTCCTGGCCAAGTCATGCCAAACATGATGGACCCTATTTCAGCCAAACAAATGTCTTCTTTGTGTGTATTTTAGCAAAGTTTGATCTTGTACTTAAGTGCTAAAGAACAAGCAAGGTTTTCTTTCTTGAATGTCTATAGAGGTTCACGTTATGCAATGTCATTTTCGCTGTCTGAACTGTCACAGAAACTCAGTTTTCCACTGATAACCACTATGCCAAGTCTGAAGCACCTGCTGTTTTTCAGAGCTAGACTGTGAAAGTCACTCAATGTCTGTCGTGTCATTTTAGGAGGACGGCCACTGAAACTCTGATTATTGGAACTATGGCTCATCCTATATCTCCGGATTACTGCTGTAACTGTATTTTGATTGATTTTAAGTTGTTCACCAATGTTCGTAAACATTTTGTATCTTTAAAGTCTTACAATCAGATTTTTAAATTCCTCTGACATTTTTTTCCATGTGAAGCTGGGATGCAGACGTGCAGATAGATAAAGCCCACAGGTTCAAAAGTAGGAATGTTCTAGTGCAATTAGGCTAATTGGAGATCAAACTTGTATTCACTGTTGTGTCAGTGATCGCAGGTTTCCTAACGTGGATATAGGACTTGCAAGTGTTTTTATGTTGTTGCGTTGAATTCCTACTTTGGGAATGTATTACCATTATAGTCTTTCTAAAGTGTCTGGTTTTGATTGTTCATAAGACAAACTATTATACTTTTCAACTTAGAAAGAATATAATTATTAAGAAGTGACACAATTTCAAATCATTTGACAATTAACTGACTTCACATGGGGTGTACTTAATTTTGTTGTATACTGTAAATGATGGAATTAAAGGATGCTGTAGGCTAGATAGTGTAAATCCAGTGTTGTGCCATTGCTAACTCAATACTGAGAGTCCTTTTTTAAAAACAATCTTTTGTTCACTTTCAGGAATACATGCGTTCAGCTCCTTGAACTGAAAGATTCCTCCATTTTTTGGCTGTGGAGGCTGGATTATTTCATCTTCAGCTGATCCTTTGCTGGGGCTCTCTAAGCAGCAGACATCAAGGAAAAGCAACGAGATGATATGGATGTTAATTCACCGAGACTCTCAAATGGCAGCACGTGAGTACTTAAAAAGGAGCAATAGCCTCGCTGTCCAGGCACTGTGTCCTTCAAACTCTGCAGTGCAAATTGAATCATAACTGGTCAAAAAAGTGTCACTTTTTGAAGCCTCATTTGCTTTTCAATGCATGTGATGATCCAAATAGGGTATTCACTGAAACTCTTGGTAACTGTAGTTGCAGGACATTTTGGTAGCCAAGATTGTTGCAATGCCCCAATCTCAGGACCTGCAGTGTATCTGAATTAGGGACTAAAAAATTTGTAAAAAATAGTCAGTCTTTAAGAATATTTCTATAGTATTCATATCAGTTTTCCTTTAAAGGTAAATTCATGTATAAATCATAAATGTGTGAGTAGGACTGAAGTTCTTTCCTCAATAACTGAGATGTTTAATTGTCATACAGTTGTTTCATTTACAAAGCTCTTTGCCCTTTTAAATCACAATATCAGTTGACTTTATCACAATTCATCTACCACAGTATAAGACTATGTTAACATGATGTCAGATTTTATCTGTATTGTCGACCACTGGCTTCAGTGCAGAGCAGTGTACTCCGGGTTTTCTAGTAGTTTGCTTCTTTTGTCTACATTTGTCAGTATAGGTGAAATACGAAGGATGTAATCAGATTTGTTGTCTGGCCATTACACACGTACGTGGTAACTGGTAAACTAAAGTTTTCATCTGGGTATGTGAGACATTAAATAGGGTCTCACTGTGTTCATGATCCCTCCTGAACCTTGTTATTACTGAAAAATCTACTGGATAATGCTTCTCTAACAATATCATATTGGTTATTATATTTATCTCTGTTGCCCGTTTTCTTTTACAAATTGAAAAGACATCAAATCAGTGACATATTCTTTTTGATTGAAACTAAATAATTTTATATGTAAATATTCATACGTTTTATTTTTTACCTTTACTTGACAGCATGAACTGTTTGAAAAACAGTTTGTGAAATGCTAGGCAAGATGTTGTGATTTTTAAATTGCTGGGACGTTCTCGTTAGTCTACAACAATGCTAGCAGCTAAGTTTGTATTTTATCACAATAGTGCTTTGAAATGTGTACATCGGCTATGTGACATGCTGGCAATGATGATGTCAATATGCTAATATTTTTCAGGTTATGGTTATACGGTATTTTCTCTAGTCTCTCACCGTCTGGCATTACTGAATAACATACCAGCAATTAAATGTATGCTAAATGCAGCTGTGGCTGACGAGTATTTAGTCTTAAATTAAAGTGGCGGACATATTGCAATTTTGACCAGATTACGACAAATGGGTACAATTGAAAGATCATGAAAGTTATTAGGATTCATTTTTAGGACAGAATATCAGTATCTGTCCAAATTTCATGGCAGTGCTTCATTACATACATTGTAGACTACAAATTTAGCCTCATGCTGGCATGAGGTGAAGTCATGAGATTGTCATTAGCATGTACCATATAAAAACTCTGATTGTCTGTTGTAAAGGCTGTGCCTATCTACCTAGCACTTAATGAAATACCTTGGTGTGGACCTTAATAGCCGACCGACCGGTAAGTCAACAGATTGACACTGTGATCTATAAAGTGATGCTAATGTGGCTAAAAGTCACCACCTGTTGTTTTGTCAAAATATGGCACTGCTTCCATGGCATACTCTCATTTCCATAAAGATCTGATAGACTATTTTTCATCATATCTTGTAGAAAATAATATTATTTTGATCATACAGAGCACATGAATGGACAACGTGTTTGTTTATATATAATGCATTAGAACCATTCTGGGTGAAGTATATCCTAAGGTATGCTTTCTCTGGTCTGCATCCACCCTTAATGGCTCTACTTTGTAGTTTTATATGAATGTCATGATGAAGTACATGTTTGTTCTTTGAATGTGAACCTTTAGATTGTTTTATGTTTAAACCAACTGATAATACTGCCTTTAGGGAAAGACATTTTCGCCATTGTTTTTGCTAACTGACTGAAATTTAAAGTGACTAGCTGGTGTATAATTGACAATCTGCCACAGTCAGTCAGTTTAGGTTTTTAATATGCAAATCTAAAGGTCAAAGCCCTTTTGCTCCCACTCTAAAACACTTTTATAAGTCCTTATTATTACCACATTTATCTGTCTGTCTTTCTGCTTTGTATTTCTACCCTCGTGGAAGTATTCAGGGACAGGCCAGGCAGCCATCAGTTCCAAAGATGAGTGACTGTTCTTCATACATGCTTGTAGATGTCATTTTTTTAGCACTTTTTCTGACTAACAATAGGTCCCAGCAGTGACTGCATAGAACTATTCTCATAGGGTTAAAATGTAGATGCTTACTTTTACTGTAAATATGCTTCTAGGTTAAGACTCTGATGTAAATGTACTTAAAGATATTTTTTAGTTTAATTTTTGTTCCCAAAGAAAAAGTTAAAGTTTTTTTTCCATAGACTTTAGATATTTCAGTGTGTCTACTTATGTGTCTTGTCAGTCAAAAATATGAAATAAGAAATCTTGTGGGAGAGAGACTCATTTAGGAATTACAACAGAGAATGGTATGCAACATATAGTGACTGAAAGAGCTACAGTACTGATAATGAATTGCACCAGGAAATGCTTTTCCAAATGGACACTGAAAAAAGTGACATAATTGGAATAATTGCACTGTGAAAATGAAAAATGTACCCAGAATCAATGTATTTTGATGTTTACAAAGGTGA